>NC_063275.1:8951137-9252602 GCF_910591885.1 Bombus terrestris
AAACCTAAAAAGTCATTAGGAAAGTACAAGAAGCTTTAATAAGAATTATTGCCTCATATATTCAAGATCAACTTCGTGATCGATCGGTGACAATATCTTCACAAAACGACACTGAGCACACTGAGTAGCGGCGACAGCAATAGGCAGCATGTGGCTCGAATATCCGTAACTTGGACCAGGAAGTTCTTCTGCACGTGGCATACTCTTCAGATTTAGCACCGAGAAATTATCACTTATTCAAGTCGTAGGACTGCAGCACTCATTAGCTAGGCAGCACTTTCAAAATGTTGCAGAAATATAATAATGTCCAGTATCAGCTTTTCGTGACCGAATCCGAAATTTGACAGGTAAGTGGCAGGAAGTCATGCAAAATGGGGGAAAATATTTCGAACATTAATTTGCAATGCATATATCATGTATAAGTAAAGGAAGATTGAAAAAAAGATTGAAAATCTTCCATACATCTAATATAACACATTTTGAAATTTCAGTACTCTAATGGGATATGATTATCATAATAACGTTGATAAAATTTTAAACCAATCTGAAGATGTATATGATGAGTGTATGATTACATTATATTATAAATATTTATTGCAAATATATATATATATATATTTTATATATATCTTTTATATATATCAAAGACTAATATATAGCATGAATAGCCATTATTCTATTGAATATTGAGGCTAATTAATACAATGAATAATTGAGTGTTCATAATTACTTAATATGATGAATACTAGTTTAAGATTAAATTTTGAAAGATTAAATATCTCATTTTCAGATCTGTTATAAACTTTATCAATATATATGCACAATCATGGTAACGAGTCTCGTAACAGTGCTAATGGAATTTTAAAATGTTTCGTGTAACATATGATGTATTCATAAAAGATGTCTATATGCGATCGAATACTTCCATGAGACTGTGTATATTTCCAAGGACTAAAAACAGTCAAACCAAAGTTGAGTGTACATGCACCTTTTAATTCCATGATTAGAGTTTTTTTGTTAAGAAATGACCCGAATACTTCCATAAGCCTGTGTATATTTTCAAGGACTAAAAGCAATCAAACCAAAGTTGAGTGTACATGCACCTTTTAATTCCATGATTATAGTTTTCTTGTTAAGAAATGACCCAGTTAACAGATTAATGGTTGTTTTTAATAGCACTTTTTTGAACTTGAAAAATTTCGACAAGAATTTAACTATACCGTAGGGATAGAGCTCAATGAATTCGAAGAACAATAGCTGGAATTAATTCGTTGTCACGAATGAATTTTATTGGATGACTCACAGTAGCACTAACACGTTCTTGGCTAGCAGAATTATTTCGCACTCGATCAATACCACCGAATTATCAGTTTTTCAAATTACTGAAGTCGTCACTTTTTTAGTTTATTAATATTTTCATAATATACTTCACAATATTATTAGTATAGTCTTCGTTATATTATGTTGTATTATCCATATATATATTTTTTTTAAGAATTTATTTTGTGAAGTATTCTATGATATTATATTTTTTGTATTTATAAACAAAACATACTTTTGTCCTCAAAAAGTAAAATACTTTTAATCACTAAAGCATGTATTCGTTATTAATGTCGATAACTTTCAGTTTTTGGTCGTTTCAATTATTATAACTCTTGTTATAATTTGGATATCAAACTTTTTATAGCCAACATGTGAAAATCAACTAATTATTAGTTCAATAAAATAATTGTTGAGTAAATATTATGTAATAGAGAAAGATACTATGAATTTTGATAAATATTCGTGTCAATGAAATTTGGCAATATTTTTATTCCCTCTATAGTGGGTGCAGAATCATAATTAGTTTATTTTCAAATTTTATGATTGGATGCAATTTATTACCAAAGATATATAACGAATAATTCATTTATTAGGTTGTTAAAAAAAATTATATTCTTTTCACAATTACTTTAAAGAATTTATAATTACTTCGCTTTCAAACTAAATAACTGGATAATGTTTATTGTTAATTTATTTATACAAAATTTATAACAAAATATTCACTAACACCAAGATTATGGCAATTAATTTATTCTCACATTTAATGAGTGATTAAAATTTATCAAAAATTTATGTAAGATTGGAATTGACTTACAAACTATTTAATAAGAAAAATTTTTTGATTACAATGACGTTCTGATTAGTCGTCCCAAGGCTCCTTTTAAAAAATTGCCAAATCCTTCAGACCGGTAAATTTTATTTCTCAACAATGGAGCTAAAAATATTATTTCTTTCCTTGGTGTATCCTGTCAGTTCCTTTCATAAAAGTACATATCGATTTTAGAGTTTCCTCACATAGTTGCCCTCGAGAATACTCTCAAATTATGTGTCCACTTGGGAGCAAGTTCGAAAATTTTAACTTTCAGGGCGCATGTCCACTAGCAAGTAAGTAATTCGCGACGTTTTTTGCCAGAGCGATTCTCGTGACGTGTGTAAAGTTGTGAACATATCTGAGACAGTGGCCGATATTCATTAGAAATCACAGATAAAACTTAAAAAAACAACAGATACAATTAAAACAATATATCGATTAAACATTTATCATTAGAATTAAGTAAAAAAACACTTGTCTTAAATTCCACTTCAAATAAGCGATTTTTACTTTTATACTGATGATGAAACATTCGGAAATTCTGACTTTTATAATCGATATGTGTCTTTCCTTATATTTGTTGAATTTTTAAGATATTTATCTAAATTATACTGCGTATAGCAAAACTAACTTTCAGATATGTATCTTCCAGTGTCTCAAAAAGAGGCTTAAATCATTCTAGAGTTATCCGGGCAATCGTATACGCGGCAATACGAAATAGATATACAAGAGAATGATACGAATTCCTATTATAATTAACCTGTGGATTTATTATAAATAATATTGTATATGACGGAGATGAGAGAACATCGGTGCCTTTATTTTGGAATTTTTGGGCAGATTCCCAATACTTTAGTCTAGACTATTTATTACAGCTATACTTAAATGATAAAACTTAGAAATAGTTGTTATGATTCAATCCTATTATGTTTGCCCGAGATTTGTGACAGTGGGCTTGGGCTCGAGGTGACACAACTGATCGCCGAACGTAGCCACGGTCACGGGATGAACGTTTTTACATAACAGAGAAATGCCAATATTGTGGGACACGTTGTATTAACAATCAAACCCCGGGCAGGAGCAATGTCAGCACTACGCGGGTCTGTCTAGCAACGGCGGCTGGAATTTTGTTGATATCCCCAGCCAATATGCAACGAACAAACGCGATCGTAAGGAGAGGAAAATTCCCATCAGTCTTTTATTCTAGCGATCACCTTGGCGAGTTTTGCACATTGTCTTTACGTGCAGTATTATACCGAGCGTCACAGCAAACGTTACTTTGTGCTTCAAAATATATTCTACGTTTAACAGAGAGTTACCCCGTTGACCGTGGATTCGTTATTGAACCTAAGAACATTATCACTAACATCTCGAGTGTTTAATCACCACGATTATTTGTCAAACTGTGTAAAAATCAATATTTATACCAGTAAATATAATCTCTATTGTACAACAACGATGGCTGGTCCTAATGCAGATTCGTTATACGCCCATGAATCTAACATTAACCCGACATATATAATATATAACTATATCTTTTTTAATATAAGTACGTTTCACTTAATTTTTAATTACTTTATAAGTACCTGTTGCCAAAAGTTTCAGTGTTACATACAGTCGTTCTCCTACTAAGAAAGCACGATACATTTTTGTATTACTTTTCCTTATCAGATGTTCTACAAGTTCCGAAAGATACTCAAAATAATTTGTACTCATATGTAAGAAATTATTGAGTATTATAAGATTTACTATTCTCAATTTCGATCAATAATAGGGTTTCATGAACATCGAGCTCACAACTTTTCAATATCTAACTTCTCACCCGACTTTCCCTCTTTTTTTTCTTTTTTGAAGTAATTACTATATACGTAGCAAGACATCGACAACCTGTCAAGCGAACATTTTGATCGACAGAAATAACAGAACTAAACTTTGTTGCAGCAGTTTGTACTTTGAATAATGTAGTCACTTTCGACATTTATTGAGAAGAAAGCTCAGAGATCACTATCACGAATTATCGCAGAGAGTGAGTTGCAATAGTATGTGCAGACAGGTTTACGCATTTATACAAGTTGCTGTCGCAAAAAATATCACAGTCTACTTACTAATGGACATGCATTCTCCCGTCTGGAGGAACAGAAACGTGGTAATTTTCGTGGTTTATTTATGACGCCCACTGAAGAATCTATTTTAGAGAACGGGACTTTAGCAGCTAAAACGATTCTTTTCAATATTCTTAGCAGTATTTTTAAGTTTTCTGTGTCCATCGGAGTTTCAATAGCTGAGTGCGTCATAAACGCGGTTATTTCTGAAGGATACTTAGATTGTAACGCTTCGATCGGTCGAGGGCCACCCAGAAGAAGTACTGCAACCCTCATCTAATAACATCGACGCCTCACGCTCCTTTAGGTATCGCTCACACGCTTTCCGCTAAAGGTGCTCCGCGCTTCAAACGCACGGAAGGGTAGCAAGTGACACCTTGTGAGCCAATATGCTAATTGGCCATCTTCCTGCGTTCGGTGAAAACCAATCAGCGTGTGTATTTCGAGTTTCCGTTTCAGGCTTTGCAGGGGACTTGGTCGAACTGTGAACATCAGTCATAAAATCAGCCTCGTTTAATGATCATTCGAAACGATTAGTTCAGTCCCGACGTGTAATGAGAATAATTTAGAGACAGACTTCAGAGAGAACAATTTCACATACTCTCCCATCTACGGTAACATCTTCTCCACCAGACGAGGAGGAAAGAAACATTTCAATCTCTCAGCATTCGGAGAGAGCAGTCCCGTCTGTATCTCTCGACTCACCAACATCTCCAAACGTTCGTGGAGACAGAATGGTTCCATCAGTCGTAACGATCAGTTGACCGTCTTTTCAATCGCATTCCTCGACTCGTCAGTGTCTCCAATCGTTCGTGGAGATAAAATCGTCCCATCAGTCGAAATGATCAGTAGACGGTCCTGCGCGAGATCTTCAACTGTAAACAGTATCTCCAGGCATTCGTAAAGTCAAATAGCGGCTTGGCCCGTGAACGATCAGAGAACAGTCGTGCCGGTCTTTCAATTGCAACCAACGTTCGACACGCGTTCACGGACGAGTGTGTCGTTAACCATTCATAACGTTCAGTCGTATATCGCACTGTAACAGTCGTATCGTGTCGTATAATTATTCGTAGTAAACATTCGTAAATCTTGTCTCGGCAGTCGGAGAAAATTCGAAACCTTCTCATCGTACAACCTTTGGAGTCGTTGATTGTTCATCGTACATTCAACCACTCCTCCTCCTCGTGAATCAGGGTAATTGTTAATAATAGTCGTACGTAATCGTTTCCAAGATTAATTCTGCGTGTAATAAGTCACTGTGCACTGTTATTGATATCGGACATAGGCGTACGTAACATGTACAAACACATACCTTCTCAGATAGACAACAAAAGACTTGCCAAGTGCTTGTTATCCAATAGATCTGTCAGAGCTGTGTCTGTAGTTTCTTTTAACTCTTTAACACGTTGACTGTCACACGTATTTTCAAGGAAATCTCCGTCAGGCCACGCGTGCAGCAGTACCAAGCGTTCTCTGCCAGGTGCTCCCATCGATATTTTAGTAATGCGAGTCGCTCATGTGGTCTCAAGAATAATCTCGCCTTTTGTTTGTTCGCAACATTAAAACCAAAGCTGTTGTTGAATATAATGAAGGAATGTGTGGTATAGATTATTCCGACCAAATGGTTTCTTTTGCCACCACAATTAGGAAAGGAATCAAATGGTACAGAAAACTTGGCATTCGACTCCTTCTGGGAATTTCTGTTGTAAACGCTTTGACGGTTTACAAAATTGCAACAAGCAAGAATATAAATATTAGAATATTTAGACAATTATTAGTTGCAAAAGTATTAGGGTTGTCTGAAAATACAAAAATTCTTGTCTTCGACGAAGTCGGCATAATATCGCCGTTCGGAAGAATGATTCCGGAAAAAGCATTAGACGCGCATGCAAACTATGTTATGCAAATAAAAGACGTCGAATGGACCGAACAAAGGCACAAAAGAATTTGAAAAAAACAACAACTTATTGTCCAAATTGTCCCGACCAACCTCAGCTATGTATAGAATGCTTTAGAGTTTTACATTCTAAATAATTTTTTAATAAACCATTTTCGTATTACTTTTATAACAATTCAACAGTTTTATTATTATGGAATATCTTTTCAAATACCTACGACGATCCTTCGCAAGTAGTCAAATAAGAGACACCCGAATATGGGTTACGCGGCCTGACCAGAAATTTTACTGACACCCGAATACGGGTTTTGTGGCAGTCACGTGTTAACCTACAACTACGGGCATAGCCCGTAATAGATGATCGGACCAAACGTAAATATTACGGGCATAGTACGGATCATCGTACTACACAAGTCGTGCGAATGGCTCGAAGGTTGCGTGAGCTTTTTTACGTTTTCGGCCCAAAATTCTCGAACGTAAATCGTAAGTTAAGGGGCTAAGTTATAAACGAAGTGACACTGTGATTATGAATGTGTAAGAACTCAGAGATTTGAATGTCTACGATATTTTAGAAAAATAAACGTTACTGAATGAATTCACTGTAGGCTATGGACGAATATATTTTAATAAAATATCATTACTTACGAAAGAATTTCGGTTTGAAGATGCTGAATAAAGTATAATTTTGTATAAATGAATGTAACAGAAGTTCAGTGTATAATGGGACCAATTGTATGTGTTTTCTGTATATATGACAATTTAGTGGCATTTACTGCTAAAGTTGGAATTAAAAATTTCAAAGGCATAAAATAAGGCTAGTTTGGAGTTCCTATTCTATCACCTCCATTGCCGCTCTTCTTCTTTGTTTTTTCTTTTTAATTCCTGTGACATCTGCAATTTGTATATTCCAATAAATTACATATTTAGTTTTATTTATTTTATCCTACTGCACTTATCTGCCTTCTCAAATTATAAATTTTTCGTTCAATCTCTTCTTCTACGGTGTATTCAAACTTTGGCCTAATTTCGTTAAAAACTTTATTTTTTTTTTTCATGATTTCTACATTCTACAAGGCAAAAACAATTAAAGCGAACATTTGGTCCTTCGATTCGGGACATCATGCTTGTAACTAACTCTCGCGGTAACCATTCTCAGAATATGAAACTGTTTCGAATTGTGAAGATAGTTTTCCGATAGTCATACATAGTAGATAACATGTATGATCTGAGAACAAGCTACAAGTCATCGTTTTCTTGGACAGTTGGACGATTCTCCCGGACAGTCACTCTCAAACGCAATATCCACTTGCAAGAAAAACTCTCGAGACTCGTGATAGTTTAATTGTCAAATGAAAATAACAATATACCAACGAAACGGAATAGAAGTAAAAAAGGAAGAAGAAAAACGCGCAAAAGCCGACAAACCGAGCACTTCCTCCAGTATTTTTGCATGAACATCACACCAGCGTGGAATTGTTATTTTAGAATTCCGTCAGATAACCTGTTTTTAGATTTAAGTGCTATATCATCACTTAATCGAAGCTAAATTGGTTAACAAATGAATGATGCTCCGCAGACAGAATATAATTGATAACAAGCTTCAATGTTGGATCTGAGAAGTTTTTGCATAAAGAACACACCTAATAGCTCTTATTCATTTATGCTCTGTCTCTTTCCTCTCTCTCCTTCTTTCCTTTTCTATATCTGTTCTATATCTATTTGCCTTCTTTCTTTCTCTTCTTCTTTTTCTCTTTCTTTTATATTTTACGCTCTTTTTTCTTATTGACTATTTAAGATCTCTATGTATGCTTCTAGTATGCAACTATGTAGAAACACATATTTAAATTGCTCTAATATTCCAATGTTAAATGGACACGGCTGAAATTACCGAACTCAAGTGTTTTTGTAGGAATAGTTTTATTTCTTTATTCGTAAGAATTAATATTAATTATCACTTTCATCATCTATTAACTATATGTACATAGTTATCTGAGATCAAACCAGAGGTCAAAATTAGATTAAAAAATTTCATTTACCTATACATGTTACCATCGCTCAGCTTTAGTTTCCAAGATATTCACAAAAAACTTGAATTGAGTTGAATTTCCATTACACTTTATTCTGGCATATAGGTGGCTGCATTTTTCTGTAGCCCAACCTAAACTTAACTCATTGATTCTAATTACCTATCCTTAATGTAGATAAAGAAAGATAAAGCAGTTGGTTACAGATTGCGTAGATTAATATGCAGCCGCCACAATTTGCCGTGAGGCGCCCGGTAATGCTAATATGACTTAATTTTTATTTCATTCCATTTTGTAAATGTATCGTAAATATGATTCCTACCATCTATTATTATTTATATATACTGCCAAACATACTTTTGTGTATAACTCAGAAACAAAAACTGCACGTGGTTATCACTAGGTTGCGCCTGATTCCGAATAATTATCTTGTAAGCGTGCCAGTTACATGCACAGATCCATGTATCAGTGTTAGTGTATCGTACTCATAATGCCACCTCACAGTGACGATGATTCCTCGGTTCGCAAGATCCTTTAGAAGAATCGAAAGAATGTTAGGCGGGACCCCATTACATTACGATGCGTACGATCGGTATCGAGTGGAGATCGATCTTTCCGTTAAATAAAATTTCGCTTGACATTAGAATGTTAAATCTGCGCTGCAGTTATAAGAGTAGATTCTGATAATATTAAACAATAGCGTCTGGGTCCTACAGAATACTTCCGTCATCTGGGATATTGAGGCTAAGGAAACTATTGAGGCTAAGGAGGCTATCCGTTAGACCTAAGCACTAGATTCAGCTAGAAATAAACTTATTATAAATAATTAGCCATGTCACTGTGAGAAACTTACTTAAAATTCTCAATTCTTATACTTGTAAAAGAAAAAAAAAATTTCATTTGAAAAGCATTTTTTACATTTATGCATATAACTATATGAATTACATTGTTAATCTTATCACAATTAAATTTCTAGTTTCTATAATGATATGTCGCTAAATACGTATGTTACGTTCTTTTAGAGACGTGAAAATATAAAGTCGCGCTTCGATATTGACCCATTAAGGACCTGCATGAATTCAATATCTTTCTTAGAATTTTTCTTATTAATTTACGTTATTAAATTTAGCTTTTGAACATTGTGACTATAAAAAAAAGATTTCACAGATATGTTTGATATCTCTTTCGTTATTATTTCTTTTTTCATTTAGATACATCAGATACCTGAGCATGACTCTGGATAGGAGATTAACGTGGGAACAACACATCATAGACAAATCGAAGCAACTGAAGGATAAACTTAGAAAATTCTACTGGCTCACTGGCCGACGTTCCAATCTAAGCACGCAGAACAAGATTACGCTCTATAAGACCATAATAAAACCTGTCTGGACCTACGGAATCCAACTATGGGGAACAGCAAGTAATTCCGACATTGAAATACTTCAACGCTTCCAATCGAAAACGCTAAGATCCCTAATAAATGCACCCTGGTATGTTACCAACGAAGCAATACATCGCGACCTCAAGATACCCACAGTCAAAGAAGAAATAACAAAATGTAGTAATAGATATATCAAAAGAGTTAACAAACATCGAAACCCCCTAATTACTAAATTACTTAATACGTCGGTCCAGATCCGCAGGCTAAGAAAACACTATCCATAAGACCTAAGCACTAGATTCAGCTAGAAATAAACTTATTATAAATAATTAGCCATGTCACTGCGCCACGCCAGAGAAACTTACTCAAAATTCTCCATGCGAGAATTGATTGTAAGGTACTTGTAAAAAAAAAAATTTATATACACGATTTTATATAGTTTGAAGAAATTGAAGTACTTACAGCAACGTACTAAAATATACCTCTTTTCTAATCATGGAAATCTTGTTTGAGTCTTTTATTCTATTTGCATAGTGAATTTTAGTACGGTACCGTATAACGCGACTATATAGACAGGGCAGTGTATCTTAATCTTAAATCATATACGTTTTTCAATAATGTTAAGTTGACGTAACTTTTAGGCATTATTTCACAATTTACATCGTAATGTATTAAGGGATATCTAGTTGCAACTGTATTATTTGAAGGTTCTTGATCAATTTTGTTCTTTCGGAGTCATTTCAACAGTTTATGCTTTTTTTTCATATCAATTTTTAAATTTTTCCTCTCTCTCTTTTTCTTCTTTATCGTATGTCAATCTATCTTCATCTTTACTTCTCTATCACTTCACGAATATTTTTCACGTTACCATAGCATTTCGCGAACATTTACTTTTTTGATAGGTCTTCGTCCATATCCAAGCGGTAGACGTGAATCTTGATGGATTCGTTCACCATTTACACCGAACTAATATCGTGATGCAACGTCGAATAACAATGGATCGCGTTTCTGCTATCCGTATCCCTTAATGCGTTTGGATATGCTAGTGTAAATCTGGCTTTAATATTGTTGTACTAACAGCGCGGAGAAAATGATCAGATAACCGAATTGTAATATAAATGAGTTATTTACGAAAAATAGTAAAAATAAATTGTTAGTAAAATAATTAATATCTTAAGAATAAAAAGAATTTATAGATTGGTAAATTGTAATGGCAGGAAATTAAAAATATGATTTTCGTTTAATTTTATGACACAAACTCATTGAATATAAAATATTTATGAAATGTGTAAGTCACATTCAAATTATAATAATTATCATCAATTATAATATAATAATTATCACCAAATATAAATCATTAACATATTAAATATAACATCATTCGCAAATAATTAAATGTTAAAATCAACATTCAAAAACATTCACTACTACAATACTGGCGTCTAAACTACCTAATTATAATTGTAACATATAATTTATAAAAATAAAATTAAAGAGGCGAATATACATAACTATAAAGTTGATTTCTTAATTATATTTGTTTGTGAATGTGTTGAAACATAATTCATGTGTGTAATTATTCGTAAGACAAAACATTAAATAAGTACTTTTTAAAGAATATTATAAAGAAGACCATATAAAGACATTTTTATATAAAAATACTATATTTTTATTTCGGAGAATGAGAAGTACTTTTAAAACAAGTTCAGCGACGTGATGCACATAATGAAGCGCTGTCAAGAATCTAATTTCTTCCACCATTTTTCGCGGCAAACATTTAACGTTTCTATTTATAAAATGTCGAGAAAAAATTCATTCGAATAGCTCTTTTAGGAACAAAAAATGAAACAGACAATTAACGTCACAATTTTATACTAGAGGTTTCCTGTTATTTTAAACTCTAATTGGAATAACAGCGTAATGGTTTTAAGTTTATCTTTTTGTTAATATGTCACATATTTTTCCTGTCTCTAAATAATTTAAACAAATACTTGTAATATTAGATCAAATCTGTGGAAATATCAATTTAATGTCAATTCTTTTATTAAAGTTATTCGTAGGTATTCTATGTTTCCTGCATAATTTATGTATTATTAGTTCTTATAAACAAAACAAATTGGAGATCGTTAAATTTTATTTATAATAAATTTACATCTACGTTTTATCTAAACCCTCTTTTTTTACTTTTGCATACATTTGCATGCAAATAATAGATTTTATTTACAATAAATTTACATCTACATTTTATCTAAACCTTCTCTGTTTACTTTTACATACGTTTGTATTCAAATAATAAATTTTATGTACAATAAATTTACATGAACATTTTACTTAAACCTCTTTTGTTTACTTTTGCATACATTTATATCCAAATAATTTTTTCTTTATAAAATAGATTACCAGGTATGTAAATATGAAATCAGAATTTTTGTATAGAAAATACACGTTTATTGTATGAAAATGATTAAAAATATTTTATTCGAAGTATTGCCCATCGCTAGCTATACATTTTTCCCACCTGTCTGGCAATTGGTGGATGCCACGCCAAAAAAACTGTCGCTCTTTTGAGGCAAACCAGTCATCGAGCCATTTTCGTACATTTTCGTAAGAAGTGAAGTGCTAGTCAGAAAGTGCGTGTCCCATCGATGCAAATAAATAGTAATCGGACGGAGCCAAGTCTGGTGAGTAAGCCGCGTGCGAAAGTATTTCCCAACTGAACCCTTCGATCGTTTCCTTGATCGGTTTTGCTGTATGTGATGGTGCATTATCATGAAGCAAAATTACTTTGTGTTGCCTTTTTTGATATTCTGGTCGTTTTTCACGCAAAGCTTGATTCAAATCGATCATTTGTTGTCGGTAGCGCTCAGTATTAACGGTTTCGCCAGGTTTTAACAGCTCATAATAGATCACACCCTTCTGATCCACGTTCTTCGTTCCTCACGTCAAAATTGCCACTTCTGAATTTTTTAAACCACTCAAAGCACTGTGATTTACCAAGAGCATGCTCACCGTAAGCTTCGACAAGCATTCGATGCGATTCTGCAGTAGTTTTCTTCAAATGGTAACAGAAAATCAATGCTGTCCGCAAATCTTAGTTTCCAGGCACAAAATTCGACATGTTCAACGCTATTACAAACTATGCTGTTGTATGAAACTTGTATTGTTCTGAGTCGAAAATGTTTGTGCGATGTCAACAAAGACTTTTGGCATCAATGACGCAGTTTAGTGATAACTACATTATCATCTAGAGCCATCTATAGACAAATTGCGGTTTCATATTTACAGACCTGATATCCTTTTCTACTGTAATATATATGTAGTATCGTGGAGAAAAAGGCCTAAGATATCGGTCGAACCATAAACAATGTCGCGAGAGCCGAGGCGTCGTTGGGTCCATCAATGCGTCGTCGGTCCTTTCAAGTGAATAGTTTCGTAGAAAAGGCCTACGTAACCCTGGCCACGGGTGTTCGCGGAACACATGCGTGGTGGTGCTAAGAAAAGACAAAGGGATGCTAGTCCAGGGGTTATCAGTTAGAAGTCGTACACAGTGTGAGTTGAAAAGTCAGAGAGAGTGAGTGCAGAAGCCGGAGAGTGTGAATGGAGGAACCGGAAAGTATGAATCGGGAAGTTGAGAGCCGAGTATGATAATAAGACATACGACGATATTGTAATTAGTTCGTTGTATTAAGTATTGCTTGTTAAACCAAAACATCATTACTTGTCCTTACTTTAAGACCCATTAAGTTACTACATATATACATATATATATGTCGGTTTATCATTAGAGTTAGGGGCATATAATGAATCTTCGCGTTAATTGGCCATCGTTGTGATGTACTATAGATGATATTTACTAATACAAATGTGATTATTACAGAGTGTGACAAGTAATAACGGCGATTGGATGATCGAGATGTCGATGACAATTAATTTAGGTTCGATAACGAATCCACGATCAACGGGATGACGAATGCCATGCGATACACGATTCTGATGTAACTCAACGTACAAGTAAAAAACTTATCTGAATGAACTGAACCTCACTCCAAGTGAAACTGCCCTTATATACTCCTTTCCGTACCTCTCTGTACCCCTAGGGTCAATCTTTGTTTCTAAGGAGAGCTATTTAATTACTCCATACCTCTGTTGTATAGTATTATGCATGAACGGTATTCTACGAACAGTGGTGCCGTTCGCTACGTGTTTTATCTCGGCTGCTAACTTTTCTTTTTGGTACGTAGAGAAATCCTCATGGACACTCCACTGCTGTTAATAATCGGTAATAGCAGAGTAGTGTCGGATTTTTACCGACTAAAACTCCACGACGACCATCCTATGCGTATGACAGGTGTGCTCCAGGAACCTCTTACGAATTGTCTTCAGGTGCACCCCTTTCCTGCGTCCTCTTGTTCGAGCCAGTCCTAATGATTCTCCGACTGTTGAATTTGGAGCTAGGGAGGGGGGGGGGCATTGCCCCTAGCGCCATCCCCCCTTCTAGTCGCAGCTCGCTGGGACCGCGGTAAAGCGGCTCTGGGCCGCCTGACTGCCATCCCTCTTCGTCGCGTCACCCTACAAGGGTGAGAGTTCTTCCCTCTTTCCTTCCCTGCCCCCTCCTTTACGAGCATAACCTGCTCGCAGAAAAAGCGGACAGCCTCGTAAAAAAAAGTTTTTTTTTTTTTTTTACGTGGAGGAAATCTTCATAGACACCTTCTCGCCACTCTGTGCGTGGGGCAGGGGACACAGGGCGGCAGCAGAAGGTAGTGCCGGATTCTTACCGGCTAAAACCTCCACTACGTTCAGTATAGTAGACCAGCTGCGAGCAATCGTCAGCCCTGGAGTAGCCTTCACACTTCTGCAAATACAACCCCTCCCCGCTCCTCCCAGTCCATCCCCTCCCAACCCCTCCCTAATAGGCTAGCGAACTGTCCTGTTTTTGCGTCCAGGCTTTCAGGACATAAATTAAAATATCGTACATAGGCACAGCGCAACAGCGGCTTAATTTTATTTTATTTAACAATAATAATCTTAAAAAAAAAAAAAAAGAGAAAAGAATGTAATAATGCATGGCTACGTCGTACCGCCGCGTATCGGTACTCTTGCCTGTACCACCCTACAATTAGAATTCAGCGTTTATTCTGGAAAAAAATGATGTAAAAAAATATGTAAATAACCTGGAACAAATAAACAGAGATAAAAAAAAAAAAAAAAAAAAAACTTCTGCAAATACATTCACCAAGGCGAGGATTCGAACTCGCTACGCGTTGTCTTTCAGTTCGAGACCTCAACAAGCGTACCTTTTTTTTTTTTTTTTAACTTTGTTTATTAATTCCAGGATTTTTACATATTTGTTTTTACATGGTTTTTTTTCCAGAATAAACGCTGAATTCTAATTGTAGGGTGGTACAGGCAAAAGTACCGATACGCGACGGTACGACGTAGCCATGCATTATTACATTTTTTTTTTTTTTTTTTTTTTACGCCTATTATAGTTAGTTAAATTTAAGCCGCTGTTGCGCTGAGGTTATGTGCGATGTTTTAATTTATGTCCTGAAAGCCTGGACGCAAAAACAGGACAGTTCGCTAGCCTATTCAACAAGCGTACCTGGCTACCCCACTGACACATCCTACCTAAATAGGTACTTAGTATGCTATTTTCTTCCTTTGCCAATTCATTAACCAAATTATATATAGCCATAATTAGATATGGAACGTTATTAAATACGAAACATTAAATAAAATCGAATTGTTTGAAAATCTTACATGATATGTAGAAGGCCATTTTTTTCTATCAACTCATTAAACGAGTGGTTTTCGTCCTAATTGTTTCGTTCATAATTTATCAGTGGGACGTTATTAATCCTGATGCATTCTCTTGGCTGTTCTCGACCTAATTCTGTTTTTCTAACGTTAACAAAATCTCAAATTTCAACAAAGTATAAAAAAAAAATGGTATGCATGATTTTTCCTTTCAATTTTATTTTAAACGTCTTCTTAAAACATAACGAATACATTTTGTTTCCTAAAATGCAAGCAGAATTGATATGTGAAAGTTTGAGGATTCACTTTTGCTTGCATTTTAGGTACTAAGTACCTATTTAGGTAGCATGTATCAGTGGGGCAGCCAGCTACGCTCGTTAAGGTTCCGAACTGAAGACAAGACAACGCGTAGCGAGTTCGAATCCTCGCCTTGGTGAATGTATTTGCAGAAGTGTGAAGGCTACTCCAGGGCTGACGATTACTCGCAGCTGGTCTACTATACTAAACGTAGTGGAGGTTTTAGCCGGTAAGAATCCGGCACTACCTTCTGTTGCCGCCCTGTGTTCCCTGCCCCACGCACAGGGTGGCGAGAAGGTGTCTATGAAGATTTCCTCCACGTAAAAAAAAAAAAAAAAAAAAATTTTTTACGAGGCTGTCCGCTTCTTCTGCGAGGAGGTTATGCTCGTAAAGGAGGGGGCAAGGAGAGAAAGTTTGTTCTTTGATCACTATTTTATGTCTATTTTGACCGGACTATAGGTACACGTCCCTCCCGTGACCGTGGCTACTTTCAGCGATCCGTTATATCATTTCGAGTCCAAGTCCACTGTCATAAATCTCAGGCATCCATATTCGGATTAAATCATAAACAACTATTTCTCAGCTTTATTATCTAAGAACAGCTATAATAAAAAGTCTGGACTAAAGTATAGGGGACCTTCCCAAACATTTCAAAAGAAAGACCCCGATGTACTTTCATCTCCGACATACATATGTCGGGTTCACATTATGATTGAGGTTAGGGGCGTGAAGCGAATCTTCATTTGGATTAGACATTGTTATTATGCAACAGAGAAGATATTTACTAGCGCAAATACAATTATTACAAAATTTGACAAGTAACCGTGATAATTAGATACTCGAGATGCTAATGACGATGATCTTAGGTTCAATAACGAATCCGCGGTCAACGGGAAAACCAAATGCGCTTTCTTCCAAAGTCCAAGTTGTACTCCACTTGCTTGTCTACGGCACAAGTATCACTGAACTAACTCTTTGTTAAAACGTAGAATATCCACCGAGCGTAAAGATGTTATGTACCTCGCTAATGCGACCTCACGAGAGAATGACTTTCCGTCACGATGATGCTGCAGAGGAGAATTATGATCAGATGTGTCTAAGGACACGAGATCATCGGATTCGTCGAGGAAAGCGTGGAAATGGACGTTCCTGTTAATTGGTTAATTTCTATATTGGTGGTTGAAGAAGGATGCTAAACGCCCTTGGGAGAAAGTTGCTAGCGGAAAGTGTCGTTCGTGAGAAAAGCAGATTTCCCGTATCTTCCCGTAGTAGGTGGTAGATCTAGGGACTGTTAGGATAAAGACTGTTTGTCCGTTTGAAGGACTTTAGTTGACTAAATCTTAAGATTTGTAACGGATCCTCAGGCTAGCTGAACATGTACTGTGAAGATGTATCAACATCTGGTAATCATCTTATCCGAAGGATAGGATCTGCATCGGATCGGACAGAAACCGTTTTAATGTTTACTGTCGCGTGCCGCTACAACTATTTCTTTTAAGGAGAGCTATAGAATTACTCCATCCCTACGTTAGGTAAAAACGTTCATCCCGTGACCGCGGCTACGTTCGGCGACTTGTTATTGCCTAGAACCCAAGCTCACTATCACAAGTCTCGGACAACTATAATCGAGTTAAATTATAGAGATTAAAATATTGGCGGTTTTTCCGAAGAATTCCAAAAGAAAGGCTCCGATGTCCTTTCATCCCTGACATATATATATACTTCCATACATTGTTTAAAATTTTTTACATACCGAGCGTTCTTCTATTAGCTCCTAATGTTAGAAACGATTCCATCAAGTTTCGCAAGAACTGACACCAACTGTTATTCCAATATAGTAAAACATGTTTGTTTTTCTCAGAAATAAAATACGATTTATTAAATTATTTACAATAAGTGGGTAAATTTGGAAAACTGTTGCTATCAGACTGCAAGTCGTTACACATTGTACAAACATTATACGAAAATGTGCAAGGGTAAATATAAATAAAATTACTCAAAAGGTGCAAAGAATTTTTAATTTTTAAGAAATTTACTAATAAGAGATACAGTGTCGATAAGACAACTCAATTTTTTTACTCAGTTGCAAGTAATAGTATTGTTACAAGTATAATCTTAAAGAATTTTAAAACACTTTTTAGAAATAAAAAGATAATTTGGATAGTATTGTTTTCGAAGCGAGGATTCCATGTTATTGCCGTCTCTCTAATAATTTGGAAGAACCTTTTCTACTTTATTTATACTTAGCTAGACAACCAAACAAGTTGAGGATATTAAATTACTTAAATAACAAAATTCTTCCATTCTTAATATTCACAGAATAAATGAATTAACAAGTTAAAAATAAATTTTGTCGTGTCATAATATTTTAGGATAGTTTTAATCTCTTGAATCTGTCTATTTGCGATTTTGCAACTATTAGGTCATCCCATAAGTTCGTGTCGACCTTTGTGTATACATTTCATATTTTAAAGAAAAACAAGAGAACTTTTATCGAGACGGAATAATGAAAAATAGGAAGAAGTTGTACAACGAGAGGGGGATTACATTTTTTCTGTAACTGAAACTGAAAGGTATGTAAACAATCTTAACATATATAACCGCTCGAAAAACGGAACGAACTTATGGGATGACCTAATACATTATATTCTATACAAGATAAACAAGTGTCCACATATCTTTGGGCGATGGTGTATGTTATTACACTTCAAAGATACGGTATAAGTTTACTTATATTTTATTTCCTTAGCAGTCTGTGGAAATTTGCATTTGCATAAATATGCATAGTATAGTTATTTGTAATTTAAAAGTTATACTTACAAGTTCTGTATACAATTGTTCTTGTTTGCAAGCAAAGTGCCCAGTTAATTAGTAAAATTAAATTGTCACTACGAACGAGCTTGTTACCCAAGTTTTTTGTCGCTTTCGGAGCAGAGAAAAAATGAACAACTATGTTATGAAATGCAGGAAGAGGAGAACAATGGCAAAGCGCGAACTCTTGTAAGTATAACATAAAGTCGTACGAAGAAAAACTGACTAACGTAACCCATTGTTGACATAAAATCGATATAAATAGTTGAATATATTTTCAAATGCAAAATCTTTATCGTTTCAATTTTCTCTGAAAATTTCTTCGCAAACGTATAATTATGCTTAAATTAAATGAATATTAATAGTAGAAAATGTAAAGATAAAGTTTGAATTAACTCAATTAATTTAAATATTTCATTAATTTAATCTTTTACGATGATTTAATTCAATGATATTATCCTAGGACAGTTTTTAGGAAATACCAGGACTTCATGCTTTCTTATCTTTCATCTATACAACAATGAACAAAGATATTGACACAAATCAGATTTTTCCTGTAAGATCATAAATCTATAAACCATACAATTCTTTATTTAATTTTTTAATGAAAGATAATTTTCCAACATGAAGGTTAAATATCTGATAATTTATTATATAATTAAGCAGCAGTGCAATAAAATTTTTTTTACAAATTTATACAATACTATTATTTTTTATTATTATTGTATATAATTATACAATAATAAACGATATATAATAATCAAAACTAAATATAAAATAAATAAACAAAAATTATATATAATACTTTTGTTCATCACTGTACATCATGATGCACTTCCATAACATTTACAATTTTTAATGTTAGAATCGTATGCGCGATTTATTTTATTTTATCTTGCAAATTCAAAATGTTTTTAGAATATTATCAACTATCCATTTAATTCGTTATCAGTGTTAAAAGAAAACAAAAATTTCATTGAGTATTTATAGAAAAAAGTTTTTTTCCGCTTGATATTTTTGTGTTCTTTTGATAACTGTGTTATCACGCAAGCAATTATTATACAGGGTGGTTGGTAACTGGTGGTACAAGCGGAAAGGGGATGATTCTACGCGAAAAAAGAAGTCGAAAATATAGAATAAAAATTTTTCGTTTGGAGCTTTGTTTTCGAGAAAATCGACTTAGAAAGTATTCATAGAAATTTAATTAGAAGAGCAGAAGTATGTGTTCGGCAGAATGGGCAACATTTTCAGCAATTTTTGTAATAATAAACTTTATGATTACTTCGTATTATTTCATTATGTATTCCTAATTTTTCGTTACGGTAAAAACAAATTTAAACTGCGATAATATCCATTGAGACAACGATCTACAGTGAGATCCGTTATAACGAGACGTGATAAAGTGCACGCGTACCTAGCGAAAATTCAAAGTCGGTTTTCTCGAAAACAAAGCCTCAAACGAAAAATTTTTATTCTATATTTTCGACTTCTTTTTTCGCGTAGAATCACCGCCTTTCCGCTTGTATCATCAGTTACCAACCATCTTGTATATTTGATAAAGCGCCCTTACGATACTCAACACTGAATCATCGATCACGCACCCCCCTACCCCTTTCTTTTGTTTTTAGGTTATCTTCTGCGCTGCTCAATATTATCACTATTAATAATACGTTCAATAAAAATAACTAATTGTTGAACCTGGACCCATAACCTGTTGTTTTTTTCTAAATTCAAAGGTAGGATCACAATAGTTATTACTATATTGTACGGATAAATCTATCACACTGTTCTGAGCCGAAAAAACCTTTATTTTCCTTATAGAAAAAAGTAGAGAAGATTAAATTTATTCAGCTTTCAGCGTACCTCCAAATACAAAAGATGCAACTTGCTCTGAATATATTAAAATTTATCATGTCAAAATAAATATTTAGTGCAATAAAACCATCATTTCAAGCAAAAACCATTTTCAAGGTAACGATCTATCCTATAAGATTTAAAAACGTTTCTGATATTACATAATTCTCGTAACACGAAGCTAGTAGAAGACCATTCGTTAATTACACGTTTCAAACAGCACATTTCACCACGATTACCATAATTTAACATAACACAATTTCATCATAATTGGGATGGACCTAATTGGCAGTTTCAATATTTGCAAGATTCATCGACGTTTTGTTATCAAATGCATTTGAACGGATAAACTCGACCCGATTCCGGCCATACACTTTGAAGCTTGTGCATAATTATTCCGGTCACTTGAAACGATCATGCCGTGGTGATATCGATGCGAAACCACTGAAGAAAACGCGATCAACCTTAGACGATACCGAGATCATTAATATAAATACCAAGAGCTTCAAGGGAAATTCTTGATGTTAAGTGGAAAGAGAGAAGAAAACGTGCAGGCTTTTTACTTTTACGCCGCCTAAAGCAAGATCACAGGAAGAGAGATTTGTATACCCTGCTAGACGTGTATCTAGGTCAGGTTAAGTCTGGACCGGTAAAATTTAAAAGAACGATTACTCTCGCGTTTCGCCAAAACCTAGCCACCGTGTCTTTTGAAATGTTTTAACGAGACCCCTCTGTAGACCTGTCTTCATCACAGGTAAAGCCTATTCAAACGACAATATCCTAAGGCCTTCGTAAGATCTTTTGTGGTATCTCAGGCTACAGGATAATTACCCTTATCCCGAACGTTAATGCAAGAAAGAAACATCTATCAGACATTTCTATCTCCGACAAACATTGGTAAATAATAATTATATAACCTTTGGGGTGCTTCTTATGCAGGAAGCTTAACACACTTGGGTTACTTTTCGTACAATCAATCTCGTTGCACTTTATACCACCTACTGATTGCTGAGGGAACGATACTTAAGGTGAAAATTACAAAGGGTGGCCTAGTGTAAGTACTCGTGTCTTAAGGCTGATGAAATTTTCGGGAAGTTGGGAATTTTTTTCATATTGTTCTATATGTTATCAAAGTTGAATTTGATTACTTATTTCTATTACTACTGTAAAAAGTTATAGATTGCTTTCACAAAATTATATTGTTTATATTATCGAAGTTGAATTTTATTATTTATGTTACTAATGTAGTTAATCGAAGATATCTTTCAATTTTATTATTTGTGTTATCAAAATTAAATTTTATCATTCGTATTATCAATGTAGAAAAGGTAAATGAAAAATAAGTATGTTACGGTTTGCCAATCATCTCTCTAATCAAGTGTTCAAGGAAATTTTAATTTGTGGCGGCATCGACCACAGAACTTCCCAACGGTTTCGCGGTACAAAGAGCTATGCCGTCAAAGCGCAATACCGACATGCCCAATGTACCACCGATATCTCTACGTTTCTTTCGCCGAATTCGGAGGAACGCATACGCGGCGACCGCCGTGGTACATCTAATAAACGCATGTGTAGTAGGGATATCGAAAGGCAACAAAGGAAAGAATCCGTGGTTTCGAACAGAATACTCAGGCAGTCTATCTCAAGCTGCGAAGTACGAAAGGTCTCGTAATAAGCATACCCGTTCACAAAACATTAATTGTTATATTTTCGTCTTAATTGTTAATCGTTGATCGTTGACTGAAATTGTTGCTTCTTTACTTGTTATTAAACTTTTTGTTAGCAAATCAAGCGTAGTTTCTCGTATACACTCGTTCCGACCACCTCTATTCTCATAATACAAATAGGGGATCAATCAGTTCGTGGCGTCGATTGTTTAATCGTAACGAGAATTTACGACTCTCGTTGACGCGTTATCTCGCGATCGCGTCTCTCCGTGAACGGTTGAAACAAAGTAATTAATTACCATTAATATAAATTCTAGTTTCTAGACCTTTCATTAGTAATGATAATTTCATATATTATTGAGTATGTATTTTATACGAAAATTAACGCGTCACCAGATATTTTCATAGTAAAATAAGATTCTTAAATTTAAATGAATTTCATTAACATTGTTTGGACATAATTCAGTTACAGAAATTTAATTATAGAAATTTGGTACATGTCGCAATTACACTGTCCTAAGATTCGAATCGTAATTACGTCGATATACAAATATCGATTTGGTTTAATTAATTCAATCCTTTTCGTTTCGCGTTATCATATGTTATAAACGAGTCATTATAAAAAAAAATATATATATAATATGTTATAAAAAATACTAATATAATTTGATTTTGTCAATGTTAATTGTCAATGTCAATTTGACAATGATATTTGTCAAATTATTGTTCGAACATAATCATAATACACGAGTAATCATAATCATAATACATGTATTTCGAAATGTATAATAAAATGGCTATAATAAAAATATGTACCTTCATTTACAAAAAAATAAATTTATATCGAAATCTTTGGAACTAACAATTTAAACAATGAAAAGCAATATTTCATTAAGTATCCTCTATGAAATCAAACAACTTTTATATTATAAATATCTATCTAGGCATGACTCTGGACAGGAGATTAACATGGAAACAACACATCATAGACATATCGAAGCAACTTAAGGATTTTTTTTCTTTTTTTTTTTTTTTTTTATTTGTTAGAATATTTATATATATTTATAATATCAATTCTCGTTGAGAATTTTCAGTAACTTCATTTGACGTGATACAATGACATGGTTTATAATAGTTTATATTGTTGGTTCTAGTAGGATTTAATCTAAAGGGTATTTTCTTTTTAGTCTGCGGATCTGGTCCGTCGTGTCAAGTGGTTGTTGACTCTTGCGTTATATCTGCTTTTGGATTTGTATATTTCCTCTTTGACTGTGGGTATCTTGAGGTCGCCGTGGATTGTTTCGTTGGTAACATACTAGGGTGCATTTATTAGGGATCTTAGCGTTTTCGATTGGAAGCGTTGGAGTATTTCAATGTTGGAATTACTTGCTGTTCCCCATAGTTGGATTCCGTAGGTCCAGACAGGTTTTATTACGATCTTATAGAGCGTAATCTTGTTCTGCGTGCTTAGATTGGAACGTCGACCAGTGAGCCAGTAGAATTTTTTAAGTTTATCCTTCAGTTGCTCCGATTTGTCTACGATGTGTTGTTCCCCTGTTAATCTCCTGTCCAGAGTCATGCCCAGGTATCTGACCATGTGTGAATGAAGCAAACTATTTGTATTTCCGAATTTTCTCTATACCTTAACAATACTATAATCCACAGTTAGAATAGTAACTGAAGAATTTTATTAACTGTCATATTGCGTGTATCATTCCTAATAAGAAGATAAGAAGCGTATCGCCATATCTTTGTAGTAATAGTTACTTTTTGTAAGTTTCTGTGGTTATATCACCTGGACGATCAATGCGAAAGAAGCAGTTAATAAGCTAATCGGACAACAAAGGATTTCCGGAAAGCTCGAGCAGATTATTTCTGGCAAAGGATCTGCGTTCACTGTTATTGATTTCCAAAACTATCGTAATAATGGAGAAATTGAGCATATACTCATCACGGCGGGATTGCCAAGAGGAAATGGTCAAGTGCAGCGAACTATAACAACGTTAATACCAGCGCTTACAACGTTACCCGTAAATAGTTCTGGACAATGCTATAAGCATGTTGATTTGGTACAACAATGTCTCAATAGTACTTACCAACATGGTATAGGTATGATGCTGTCCGAAGTTATTTTCGAATCATCACGCTCATTGAGAACAAGATGAATCAAAAATTTCAGGAGAGTCGTAACAAACTGAGAGTAATGGCGAAGTAAAATCTATTGACACGTTGACTGTCACGCGTGTTTTCAAAGAAATCTCTGTCAGACCACGCGTGCAGCAGTACCAAGCGTTCTCTAATAGGTGTTCCCATCGATATTTTAGTAATGCGAGTCGCTCAAGCGGTGGTCTCAAGAATGATCTCTCGTTTCGTTTGTTCGCAACATTAAAACCACTAGCTGTTGTTGAATATGATGGAGGAATGTATAGTATATATTATTCCGATCAAATGTTTTTTTATGCCACCATAATTAGAAAAGGAATCAAATGGTACAGAAAACTTGGCATTCGACTCCTTCTGGGAATTTCTGTTGTAAACGCTTTGACGGTTTACAAAATTGCAACAAGCAAGAATATAAATATTAGAATATTTAGACAATTATTAGTTGCAAAATTATTAGGGTTGTCTGAACATACAAAAAATCCTTGTCTTCGACGGAGTCGGCATAACATCGCCGTTCGGAAAAATGATTTCGGAAGAAGCACTGGACGCGCATGCAAACTATGTTATGCAAATAAAAGACGTCGAATGGACCGAACAAAGGCACAAAAGAATTTGAAGAATACAACAACTTATTGCCCAAATTGTCCCGACCAACCTCAGCTATGTACAGAATGCTTTAAAGTTTTACGTTCTAAATAATTTTTTAATAAACCATTTTCTTATTACTTTTATAATAATTCAACAGTTTTATTATTATGGAATAACTTTTCAAATACCTTCGACGATCCCTCGCAAGTAATCAAATAAACGACACCCGAATATGGGTTACGCGGCTCGACCAGAAACTTTGCTGACACCCGAATGCGGATGTCCTGGCAGTCAACGTGTTAAGAATACAGAAAGAGAATAAGAAAACGTACAATGGATTTAGTGTTTATTAAACGAACACAGTTTGGGCTAAAGCTCAAGTTGAAGCAGAAATATTTAGGACCATATAAGGTAAATAGAGTTAAGCGTAATGATCGGTATAAAGTAGTTCGTATGAATGATTGCGAAGGACCTTAAGGTGAAGCGGTACGCAGTCTTCGAGAACGAAGATGCTTCAGGAAAGGCCAAGTGTGGAAGTGGAATATAACCATGACGAAAGTGTAAAGTGTCTTTGAGGTACCGATGTTGATATCACAAATTCTGACAGGGTGCGAGTGTGCATGTATGTGTCTGAGTGTGAATGACAGAAAGACGGAAGACTGTCTTCGATTGGCGTGTGAGAAGAACAAGCGCAAAACTCCGATAATTTCTACATTTATATCAAGATATATTCAACTCAAGTTCGAATGGAAGTTGATTTTCTGAAGAAAATAACTGCTGCTATGAGATCTACAATTTTTTAAATTAATTAGATACAGTTTTTTAGCAATATAAATTATAGATACATTCATGGCAATTGTTCTATGATGAATGTTTTGTTTTTAGAAAAGTTGTAAAGCTGTAAAAATTGTAAAATTGTAAAAATTATGAAGAATTGTAAATACACTGGATAAATAATTTTTGGAAAAAATTAAAAATGTATTGAACATATTAACGATTCTTTTGTTTTCCTGGAAAAGGACAAACATAGATCAGCGTCGTATTTATTATGACTTCTTCAATTATAAATCATAATTAGATAAGTTTTCTTTAAGATAAATTGGGAAAAATTCGTCTCAGTAAATATCAATATGATGGATGAGTAAGCAGATAAATAAAAATTGATCCATTGGAATAAAAGTGAGAATTTGTGCCGATTTTATCGTGATTTAGAATTTTTTTGAGGTTTCTTAAGCCTCGTAGAATTAGGATATTTGAGAGTTGCAAAGTTCAAAAGTTATAGCCATGATTCGTAGAGCACAACTTCACCAATACTTTTACTTCCGGAAACTATGTACATATACATAATCTAACGTTCCTTCGAAACATTCTCGTAGACTTTAAAAGACAGATAAAGAGGCGGAAAGGGTGGTGAAGATTTTTCTAAAAAGTTTCGTGAATTTTGCATATGCTTTGCATGAAATTTTCATACAAAGACGTATACACACATCAATAGAAGTAAATGTGGGTATAATTCAGGACGAGATTAGACCTTTTCTTATGGTGGTACTAAAAAAAGAAAAGAAAAGAGAATTTATGTACAGAATGGACAGAAGACTAGCGTAAAGAATTCGCGTCTGATTGTCTACTTCGTATAGACCTGACACAATCATAATGATGAACACCAACATTTATTAACGGAGATGTCACATTATACAAATAAAACAATATGGCAACGCGTGACGACGAATGATACAGAGCAGTACGTCCCTTGCCACTGTACCATCCCTTGGTCATCCTTCCAGCTCCCCACACTATGTCTCCGAATGACCTGAAATAAAAGATTCTCTAGGCATGTCAACAAATTTCTGTATCGCTACAAAGAACTGATCGGTCAGTTAAAGATGGGGTAACTCTTTGCATTCAGGCTGAAAGACATACTTTTGAACGCCAGCTTTAGGAAGGTAAGTGCTAATACGTGTACTGTGCGGAGCTGAAAGGAAGTTTCGCGGAACGGCAAAACGGTACTGCGGGAGGTACTACTCTCTATCGTTCACACATTGCTATGTTTCATTTGCATATGCGATACCCTCAACCGATAGGCTTATTTTTTTGATTGTGTTCAATGTATCAAAAATAAACAATCAAGCCCGCATTCCTTCCAGAGGACTTCCTTTCAACTCCCTTGTATACACATTGCAGTACCAATTAAATAATAAATATGTTAAAATCAAAATATCTTGTAAACTACCGATTTTTTGTCACGAGAGGCTTGGTACTTTTGTATAGGAAATGCCGAGCTTCATTGACTGATGCATTAAGAAATATATGATTCAATTTAAAAAGACCTTCGTATGACCTTCATAAATGTTCTACGCATTCACATAAGAAGAGCTTACATCAGATAATATGCCTCCTGAAATCATTTAACTTTTGTCTGAAAGATTTTTTAATGTTACCAACAGCTTCGAAGATATTCGAGTGGCTTTTCTAAATGTATCACACTGTATATGTATACTACATATAGAATACATTTACTATGTATTCACAGGAATTTATTATTATATTATACAAGATGTTCGATTACAGATGTAAAGATTTAGGGGGTGATTCTTGAAGCTTAAATAAGACGAAAATCAAACATAAGGGAGATTGCATTTTTTACTTCGTTTTTTAGTTATCAACAATGAAAAATCGGCGAAAATATCCCTGTTAACGAGTAAATCTCCTTACACAAACGGAAGTAGGTCAGCTCGAGCAACGGGTTAGACGGTGATTCTCAAGTCGAACGACACATGGGCGGCAGCTTACCTCATACAAGAAGGCTATGACAGTAGAGAAGACTATGTCTTCGGAGACATAGGAGACATAGGCCATCTTGCACCACGTTTTCGAAGAAAAAATTAAATAAAACTTTAAACCTCCTTACTTATGATAATCCATAAGCATATTTGTAAGCATATCTAAAACCTTCTATTTTCTCTAATCCGTTGCCTCCATATGTTGTGTAAATTGTACTAGAGACAAATATCTATACGAAATCACAACGTAACATAAGAATAATACAAGGATCGAATGAAACCGTTAACTTTTATAGATGAAAATTATTTACTAAAGTTTCAACTTTTTAATCATTTATTTTCTGTTTTAAGCTAACTTTATACATTAACATTTTAATTCCGACGTTAAACTTCAGTTATAATAGTTATTTTGTATTACATTAATAAAAGTTTTCGAGGGTCATATAACTTTTAACAGGTATTCTAGTATAAAATATGGAAATTAGAATAATTTTTAATTAGCATCATTTAGAAAATTGGAAGCAGGAGTATAAAAAAGAGAAAGCAAGTTGTGATTTTTATGAATATAATTCATTTCACTAACAGTAAGAGGAAGATTGGACGAAACAGAAAGCAATTAATTACATACGTGTATCCTCAGAGTTTGAACTCTGAACTTGAACTTTCAAGATTAGTTCTAGCAGTAATATATTGTATTTTCAAAATTACATTCATTAATGTTCGTTCCAATATTACTAAGAACACTCAACTTTAATTTTTTCAAGGAAAAATAAATGCTCTTGTTTAACTAGAACGCCTTCCTAGTTCTACGAACATAAAAATTTCCTATTTATGCAAAAATGTATGCAATAAAGGTTTCAGTAAATACACTTCATTTTATAACTGTTTTCTTGAAACAGGAAAGATAATAGTAAAAAAGTTATTGTTATTTCATATCGAATTGGAAACTTTAATAGTGTCACTCGATCCCTGGAATAGTGCTATTAGGTAGATGTCAGGGCTAGAGATACTAAAAAATCATTAGTGAATACTAAAAAATAGAGATAATTAGTGAATACTAAATTAAATTAGTGAATACTAAAAATAGAGATACTAAAAAATCATTAGTGAAAGTGTTGCTATCGGTCCAGTGACTAGTAAGTGTTACAATATTTTATGATTTGTACCTGAAAAATCACGATTAAAGATTATTGTAAATTTCTTATCCTACTTATACAAATTTTTTTTGTGACAAATATTGCTTATAATCATTTGTATTATAATAATATGTAATAATTTATAAACATCTCGTAAATTTTAATGAACTTTAATAAACTTCGATATTTTTTAAAAATTTCTAAAGATCATCTTGAATATCCCCTAGAAATGGAATATTCCACCTGCGCAGAAGATATATACCGACGTTTTACGTATCCAGTGATGTATACGAATGAGAATTTTATTTATTCATTTGAAACCGTTATTTATCAAACAAACACATAAGCTCATAAGTAGAACAAATAGAGACAAAACACGAAATAACCACGATTAAACATTCCGATCACTTTTCGTCAAATAGATAGCTAAAAAATAATTAGTTTCTATCATCACATAAGCTGTATCATTATTATGCATTCACAGCAATTTATTTTTTAATATTAATGTTAAAAAATGATGTATGATTCCTACCTTGGCTTCTCTTGTACTTTTTATTTCGCAGAAAAATTACTGTAGTTTCAAACTCGTAATTTATCTTTATAACACTACATAACCTTATTTCTAGAATTGATTATCGTCTTGTATTGGTTATTCTACGTATACCAGTACAAAGTAAAGTTTTCACTACTCCTCTTAAACTAGTTTCACCCAAGCACACCCAGAATCTTGATATATTTCACTCGATAGAACAAACTGGTTATTAGGGGGAAACCAGAAGTTTTCAGAATTGCCAATTATTAAAGGAAAAACTAAAAGTTCCCCGAATAAAAACAGACGAAAACGAATGGATAAAGAAATTTTTTCATTTCATGATTTTCTTTTACGACTATAATTAGTAAACAGTGAATATTTATACATTTATAAAAAATTTAATTGTACTAAATGATACAAAATGTATATAATATGTACGAATCTACAAAATCCCCTAAACAATGTATTTATTCCAATACTTGGAGGATGACATGAAAATTCTTATTATTATCTTTTAAATTTGCATATCTTCATTCACATTCTTGTGGTTTTAAAGATGATATTCCGGGGTCTATTTCACTAAGAAGGAAGATTAAATAACCCATAAATTTGAAAAATTCTTAAACTTTGTACCCAAAGTTTAAGAATGTCATCCGCAATATAGCTCTAGTTTATTTTCTTGCCATAATTCGGTTTCAAGGGATGGAATCACCGCTTGAAGAAAATTCAAGATTTTTTTTATTCGTGAAATACCCCAAGAACGGTGAAGGATACCTAAAAAAGTGTTTCAACAAAAGTTGCATCATTCCATTATGTCTACTAAACTCCGTAGGAAAAATTTCTGAAAAATCCATGATTTTCGAGTTACTCCTATCATCATTTCTTCAAAGCATCTTTTTTAATATACATATTGAAGAATCTCTAAATATTCCCTTTTCATATTTGTCAATGACTTACGTATAAAACATTTATTTTGATAAGGATACGCGGTGACTTTACAGAGCGTAATCTGCAAATTTTATTTTTGTGGGCGCTCCTAAGGTATCGTTTTGCAGAGGGAAATTCAAGAAATAAAATGATACTGCATATTGTAAAATATTATAAATAATTTTTTACAGATAAAAAGTAATTATTAGAAATTATTTGCTATTTAGAATATTATTAGTAATTATTAAATATATGTAAAATATTTTGTAAAATAATTGTTTATTTTAGAAATAAAAAGATCAAAATATGTAACTTTATTGAAAAAAGGAAAACCAATTAATTTTTCATTGTTCTAGTTTTCCTTATTTATATTAAAATTTATGATGTTTCTTTTCAGTCAAGATCCAACCAAATCTTATTCAAACCATTATAGAATATTTTGTTATGGTACTGCATAGTAGATTTATTAAACAATTACAATTAATATATATTACGGAACTGTATTATTTGCTGCTTTGTTGCATTCTTGCAGTAGAAAATAATCAGTTCTTTCAACAAACTTATTTATGAGCATTATTATTGAATATTTCGCTGTTAATTTTATCTAATAATGTTTTATTTATTTTAATCAGCATTAATACCTTGAAATTTTTATTTCCTCCATAATATTGACGTTTCACTTCTAATGTTTTTTAGGTTGATGATATATATCAGAGCTAATAAATATTAAACCATAAATTTCAAAGAGAGACGAACAGAACTATATTGCATTTATCATATTTCTAGAAAAATTTCATATATCGTATAGATGTGCTTTCTAAAAAATTGTTCGTTTAAATTACGAATCATATCAGATATGTGTTGCCGGAACAATCCTGTGGTTTCAACTAGCTTTGACTAAACAATTATCGTCGCAAGCACCATTGCAGGTACAGTCGTGAAATAAATGCATTTCCCTGTAGATTATTTCAACGAATAAGGAAACATAGTTAACGCTTATTGAATATTTCACCAAAGGAAGCACCAGTATCTCTGTGCAAACGTTTACTTTCAACTTCACAGTGACATCCTGAACAAAATTATTAACAAATTGTTAACACCCGTAATAATAGTACTTACAACTACAACTTATCCTAATAGCACTTTAATTCAAAACAAACTGAAACAAATTTTTATTATGTAATAATATACAATAAACTTTTTATTTTATTTTCCAATAAAGATATATTCACTACAAATCTCAATTATAAATATCAGATAATATTAAATAGATTTAGAATTTGTCACATTAGATCTGTACATACACATTTAACTTTAAATCTTATCTACCAACGTGTTTTCAGATTAATGGTTCCTTTCTTTAAACTATGCTAAAACATTGAATCTTATTTTAAATTCTAGATTAAGGTTAGATTAAATAAAATTATAGCGATAAATTTCAGAAACTTTCTTCTTTTAAAAAAATATAATATTCTATAACATGATTTAATTCTCACAATACTTTCACCTTTTATCAATATCGATAATAGCTACATATGTACATACAGCTGAAATTATTAAAAGAAAGAATTCTTCGTCTAATGTTTCAAAATACAAAAAGTTCCAAATAACACATTCAATGTTCTTAATAACAAAACATAACATGTTTTGACGTAAAAGTTCAGACAAAAGCCTATGTTCTTAATTCTATTGCAATTCTTGAATTTCTATCTTTCCATTTTGTTAAAGAACACGTTTGAATTCGCCGCATGTAAGAAAATATTTAACATACAAAGATTGAAACGGAAGATCGTACATACAGATAACAATTATTGAATATTTTGCAAAATACAACCGTGTTGTAAATGACACGAAACAACCAAAAGGACAAAAGAGGTTAAATTACACAGAGTAGAATACTTTTACTTCCAACTAAGTACTTTTAAAGATAGGTTCAGAGAAATAAAGAGAGAGAGAGAGAGAGAAGATAAAAGACACATGAAAATTTCAACAGCGTAAAACATTAGAAAATTTAGCGTTAAGACAATACAACTGAACCGGTACTATTTGCATACATTACATCCATACTGTCTAAAGACAATATACGAACGAGACTGATCATATTCCCAAAATGCAATGTCTCGACATTATGTGTACATTAATGCATATATTTGCATAATTTTAATTTCAATGCAACGCTTTGCTTCTATGGATATAGATAAAATCGCGCATGTTCAGTAATAGAGTGCAATATCTTTAGTAATAGTAACCTACATGTATACATATATTTGTATATAAGACATAGAAATTGAATGCATATACCGAAAATCACGGAAGAGTTAAAATAAATTGAATAAAATAATCCATTTTAATTAATTACGCGATATGATGCGACTGCTTCGACGCGATATACGACTGAACGTTGTAAATGGTTAACGATACACTCGTCCGCAAACGCGTGTCGATGCAGCTTGGAATTAAAAAATGAACGAAACTGTTCATTGATCGTTCACCGACTAAGCCGATACTTCACGATAATCCACGAATGCTTGGAGATATAGTTTACAGTTGAAAATTTCACACAGAATTGTCGACTGATCGTTACGACTGATGGAACGATTCTGTTTCTACGAGCGCTTGGATATGCTGATGAGTTACGAAATGAATATGGGACTGCTCTTTCCGAATGTTCAGAGATAGGAATTTTTTACTCCACGTCTGGTGAAGAAGATGTTGATGATTTGAAGTTACGGACGAGATTGGACTTAATCGTTTCTAACGATGCGGCTGACTCTCTGAATGATGTTCACGATTAAACAATTTGAGCGAGACTACCGACGCCATGTTGGACTAGACTGTGCGTCTAGTAAGACATGAACCTTAGGTCTTGAAATATGCACATTGATTGATTTTTACCGAACGCACGAAAATGGCCAATCAGCGTATTCGCTCGCAAGGTGTCACTCGCTGCTCTTCCGTACGTTCGAAACGTGGAGGATCCTTAGCAGGAAGCGCGTGAGAGATAGCTGGAGGAACATGAGGCTTTGATGTAACTAGGTAAGGGTTGCGGTATTTGAACCGGTCAGAGCGCGATCGATCGGGCTGTTACAATCCGCCATATTACTCTTTGGAAAAACTTGTGTTTAAGACGCATTCGGTCAACTACGACAGGCATAGACAATAAAAATGCAGAAGCTTCAAAGGCTGATCACGGCCGAGGTAGACTTTATTCTCGGCACTAGAACTACTAAACTCGCGAAAATAACGGATTTCAAATTTTATTGTGCTTTTATAATTATCGAAAATATGAAAATGATTTTGACAAAATAAATGTTGTCTTTTATTCAGACAAAGATATAATTGTACATGCAATCCTCTTAGGAAACGGTTCTCTGAAAACATGATTTCGATATAACACGGTGAAAAAATTGCGACACGGTTGTGACATAACACGGTGCAAAAATTGCGACACGCTTTTGACACAACACGATGCAAAAATTTCGACACGGTTTTGACATAATACAGTGGAAATTTTTCGGCACGGTTCCGTATAACACAGTTTAATAAACTCGAACACCGTTTCATTTTCGCTTAACACGATTTCGATACAACGAGGAATGTATTAACCGTCTCTTAGAAGAGTTTTAACTGTATATGCTTATTTCCACCATTTATTTAGAGATAGAGTATTTAGGTATGCGTTATAGATTGATAATTCTAGCGTTAAAAATATTTTATTGGCGATTTTATATAAATAAATTGCCAGTTTAATAATTACGATGAAAAGGAGGACTCGAATCCAATTTTGCTGAATTTCTGATATCGAGATTCTTTCTAAATATAATGTGAATCTTTTCCTGAACATACGAATGTATGTATTTAAAAGTGCGTCTTTATTGAGATATAATTTAGTTTAATATATTTTTATTGTCATTATAATTGTGAGTTTATGTTATATGTATTAATCGTAAGATTTTAAATTTAAGGCGATAAAAAGATTACTTTAGACGGAGTTTCTTGGCGATACTGCAGAATTTAAAATAAGTAGTTATTGTATTTTCGAGCTATCGCGGGGAGACGCGGTCGTTAGAATACGCGTCAACGGGAGTCGTAAATTCCCGCTACGATTAGAATAATCGACACCACGAATAGTTCGATCCCCGTATTTCGATTAGGATAATAGGGGTAGTTGTTGTGGTATAACACTGTGATTCGCAGAGTTATAAAAGATATATATATTTCCAATGATTTATACAATCACACAAAGTAATAACGTCGTTACTTAAGATACAGATAGCGACGAAGAGAAAGATTATTCTTAGAAGAGAGAGTTCGTGTGCAAGGGCGACTGAATAGTCGATTGACTGTATAAAGAAGATTGACCGGATGACCGAATGAGTAAGACTGACTCTTTGCTCTCGTGCAATTGCGGAGGAAAGCTCGTGTGGGTGTGGTTTTTTGGGTAAAGAAAACGGATTCGTTGCTCACACTTTTCATTCGTGAAGTGAGGGCAACGATCTGCGATATCCGATTAGTCGATGTTGATGAGTGATGAGAGGGGACAGAACCTCCTACTACTATTGCTAGTTTGATGCCTTTGTTTTTTGGGAAAACCCGACTTTTCCGTTAGGCATTTCCATTTTACGTTAGGCCACTACCCGCTTTCTCCGGAATTCTTAAGAGCGCGTAATAAACCCAAGGACCCTTCTAAAAAGCCAGCTGAAAACACTTCTAGAATTAGAAAGTCTTTTCTGGCAAACAGATTGGCTTAGACCATGTTTTTTTTTTTTTTTTTATTTATTTATTGAAATTCACAATTTGTCCAATTTGGACATTTGGTGGAATTTTTTAACAGTTAAATTAGCATGTTGGTGGCTACCCCCAGCGGGGTACCATCCTCGTGTTTGTTAGGTTATGTCCTTTATAAGGTCTGCTGGGTGCTTCCTTTTTAATCTTCTGTCCATGTTTATGGTTTTGTATGTTTCCGCAGCTAGCCGGTTTGGGTGTGTTGCTATTCTTGATTTGTATTTCTCTGAGTATCTGACGTAGACCATGTATGCGAACAATGCAGCTAGGATTGCAACTTTATGGTGGGTCCTTAGGCCTATGGAGTGTTCGAAGGACGACACGTAGACCGTCGGCTGGCAAGCCGCGCGGGATGGCGTGCAGATGTGTTGCGCGGCGGAACAGTTATCTTCTGTCTTTTAGTAATGTATTCAACAACAAAGCTTTCCAACGGTTTCGTCAGTACAAGTATCATCGAAGCATAAGTGCCGACAGGCCTAATGAGTCATCGATATCCTTACGGTCCTTCCGCCGAATATTTGGAAGAAGGCGTACGTGGCAAGGGTCGCGGACGCCTAACGGACGCGTGCGTAGTGGGGATATTGAGGGGCGACAAAAAGAAACGAATCGGATCAAGAGAACAGTTGAGTTGTAACCGAGAAGGGAGAACGTAGGAATCGAGAATTGTACGAAAGAGTCGAAAAGCGAAGATTGTTAATAAATATACTGTTAAACACCACCGAGTATTATTCTGGCACCCTACACATCCTACACCAAAATCACCTCAGTAACATCTCGCTGGATTTTAGTAAGATATCTAGGGCAACACAAGATGAAATTTATATGAAACGCGCTTATTACAAGTTTTAACCCCTTAACCTACGATTTACGTTCGAGAATTTTGGACCAAAAACGTAAACAAGCTCGCGCAGCCTTCGAGCCATTCGTACGACTTGTTTAGTACGTACTATGGGCTATGCCCGTAATATTTACGTTTGGTGCGATCATGTACTACGGGCTATGCCTGTAATATTTGCATTTGGTCCGATCATTAACTACGGGCTATGCCCGTAATACTTACGTTTGGCCGAATCACCGTACTACGGGCTATGCTCGTAGTTGTAGGTTAAGGAGTTAATCCTGAATTCAGTTGATACTTAGTTACCTAGGTATATTTACAACAATTTTCTTGTGTATGTGAAAATTGCATCCAAACTTTTAATTTATTTCAACCTATTTAATACACGCTGTATATGAAATCTGCATATCTTAATTAGTATAGTTAGCTGATGGGTACCGTGCAATTTTTCATAGGACAATGATAATATCGTTGCCCTCAGAACATTCGCCATAACATTCCCCTTTAATCTTCAATTTAAATGTTAAAACGTACCGTGCAATAAAACGACCAAGGCAATATTAAACATATTCATCGGACGAGTTACTTTCATCTGTTCTCTTGCCGGAATAAATTGAACGTTTATTATGATCTAATACAACTGTAAATATAGGGACTATGACACAAATGATACTCTAAATATTGATTGATAATCTAAATTTTAATGATGTATACATAATTATTCAAAATAATAAAAAGAATTGAATTATGGACAATTTTTTGGAAAAAGTTATTTAAATAATAATATAAAAGTAAATACTGAAACATTTGATATTTTGTAGCTATTATTCGTTAAATTTCCTTTGACATTATCTCCTTCATTTAACCCATGTTTAACATATTTCAGTCTCATTCGACCTATTAGGAAACCAAATAATAATTTATTATAATGTTATAAATAGTTATAGCAACAATATTAAAAGCCGGATTTGATACTGTATATTAATATAAAAAATTGCAAATGGAATATATGCATTGACATAATATCGGTCCTCAATGGGTTAATTTCAAATTATTCAATCTTAGCCTATTTAAATTTAATTTATTTATTTTTTTCAAATTGTATTTCATTTCGTTTAATTTTAATATTTGCTTGGTTTAATCTGTGTGAAAAGCCATTTGCTATTCCACAAAAATGAAAACATCGTTTTTATTTCTTGAAACTCTATAACTGAAACAGAATTTCTGTTTATTAAAACAATATCACTTCAAGCTCGGTATTTTAATAACAAGTTATTTTGTAGCATCGTTAAATTTGCACAGGTATTCCAGTTATTGAGCTTAAATGTCTTTTTTATTATGCGATGAAATTAAGAAACGCTTATTAAAAACAAAAATACCGTTTACGTTCAAATTACTCTACGTACATCTGGTGTGTACGTGTATTCATATATTTCATTTCCAATATAAATATTTATATTTCCGTTTCCAGTCTAGTTTTTCTCTGTTAACTTTCATGGAGAATATTCGAAACCCGTGAGAAAACAAAACGAATTACAAAAGTGAAATACGATTGAAAATATAGAAACAACTGTAAGTGTAGTAAACGTTATTCAAACGTTAAATACACACTCCATTTAGTTTTTATTCACAGTGTTGCGGAAATTCGCTTGCTCTCTACGATAGGTACATAATAGTAATAAATCTGAAAAATCATAGATTTGTAATTCTGTAGATTTTAAAAACTGTTTTAAGATTCTTATCTGCATTGGTTTCCATACATATATAATCATTATTCAAAAATTATTTGACGACAAATTTTTTTTTAACTTTCAAAAAGATGTAATTTTATAAGTTTTCGAAAAATTTATAGAAAGTTTGATACATTCTTCCGAGATATTCAAATATATGTTCAACAATTTAATATAATTGTAATTATTACATTTTAATGAGTACCATGAAAGCGAGAAATTATGAATGTAAAAATTGAAGTATAATTAAAACAACGTAACATAATTAATAGCAAATAGCTGCCAAAGAATTTCATAAATTTGCCGAAGGAATGCCAAAAATTTGCGATGGAATAAATTTGGAAAAATGTTACCTTGATAAAGATTGAATACACTAGATTTGCTTCGAAGATTTTTCATTATTTTTCATTACTAAACAAATTAAAGTATACTTTAAGATTTATTGCCCAGATATGTATAATGTATTCTAGATATACATAAAGTTAATTAAAACAATTTTTATTATTGTAACATGACGTAAATAAAAACATTTATAGAATGCAGTATCTTGAAATTATTAAAAATAAATATTCATAAAAAAATCATTTTTAAGATAAGAAATTAAAAGCTAAAAGACCTCCCGTCTTTTTAACAAATTATTTATAAATACTGCATATGTTTCCGATGCTCAGGTAATATTCTTTCATGAAATATATATGATATAAAATAAAATTATAATATCCAGTAGAGTAGTATGAATGAAAAATAGAAGACAAAGAAAGATAATTAGAAGAACATCCGCCAAGTTTTTAATATCTAATGAATAACTACATTGTTCTCTGGCAACGTTACAAATTAATTAATTTCAAAGAGCTCAAAGTTTCCCTTCTTTACGTTGTTTATTTTTGCGAACGATTTTATGCTTTTCAGATTCAATTATAGAATGCGTAAGTTTCAAGATCAACTGTATATAAGTATATTAATTTCTTTCTAATGAATATTTCGGCTAGGAAGCTTAACCCTTAATCCGTAAATCTTTAATTTTGAATTTTAAAATTCTTAATCGTTAACCCTTGATCTTTAAACTCTTATCCCTACGAATGTCAAGATCTATGTGTTAAAGCTTATAAACCTTTCCCTTAGCTTATGAACACATACGATACAGAGTGAATTAGCTAACTGTAAAATAATCTGCATATAAACGTATACAGAATGAAATACTTGTATCTTCATTGCTTGTAGAAATTCCTTTCAAAGAGACAGATATTTTAATTCAGATTACGAATATAATTCGCCGCTTTAAATACTCTGTTGACGTATGACATAAAAAGTAATTAATACCGTAAGCGTAAAATATGTTGTGGGTATAGTTTTAATATTTTGCGATTCGCGTTGACACCGCATGCATTGAGATATATCTTTTTTGTGTCGTGGTGGTTCCACTGTTACTATTGTGTTTAGTATTTGTTTGATATCATATATTTCCTTGTTATTGTTTCTGGGTTCCAGTTCTATTAAGAATAGTGGTAATGGTTGCTTTGTGTCGAATCTTGTTATATTGTTTATTGTTCCTGTTTGATGACCAATTTTTGCTAACTCATCGCTTAGTTTATGTATGTTCGTTTTAGGATGCAATCCTCTTATGACAATTTTATAGCTCCTTTCAGTTTTAAGCTGATACGTGTGGTAAATAGCATTTTTTTCTTTTAATGCTTTTATAACTTTCCTAAATGTTTCTGGGGTGTTTGTTTGTATTTTTACTTGTTCCAATTTTGTTTGCTTTATTGTGTAGTTGTTTTTCTCGTCTAGATTATTTAGTAGATCGATGAGTGGGTCTATTATTTGGGCCTCAACAAAGATTGGTGGTGGTTTTGTAATATGATTTGTTTGGATTGTGGTTTTATTTATGGGGTCAGCGTCTGTTTCTTCTGTTAGTGAGCTGAATGAGTTGCTTAATGGTAATTCTTGCAGCCATCGCTGCTTTTCTGTAGCTGGGTTTCCTATGGCACTTATGTCTGTAGTTGTTTTGCGTTCTTTTGCTAGCCTTCGCTAGCTTCCAGCTTTCGTCCTGATAGTATCTTTCATATTCTGAATTGCTCTCTTCCTGTCCCCGCTGCTCTTTTGTTTCTTCTGTCTCCATGTTAATTTGTTTGTTTTTTATATAATATGTTTCCCCCTTTGTTGCTATGTTTATAGTTGGTATCTACATTGCTATTTTATTTCCTCCTCACTATCACTTTGCAGCACTATTACTTTGAAGCACTTTTTCCCTATTCACTTATACCTGGAGAGGACGACTGTCTAGACACGTCCGTCCTCCTCGGCTGTCCGAGCAGGAGTGATACAGTTTATGTGTGTAGTTAAACCCTAGTTCCTACGTACTGAAGGCTCGTAACTTCATTGCTTGTGTTGAAATTGTCAACTTACTCATCCTCGATACTATCAACCGCAATACAAAAAATTTCCGTATTATTCTTCCATAATTTTAAAATAAAGTGTCCTCTTGATCCACAGAAATGTCCATTTCTGCGATTTATAACTTTACCATTTATCCGCTCGATTTACAGCGACTCTTATTGATACCCAGACACTGTGATGTACGTGAAATTATTCTTGTATATACAGTCAATGTAGAAAGTATTCGTACAGTAATTAAGTTCAACAAAAATATTGTAGAACATCATTTGTTAACAAAATTTTAAGAAGTAAAAAAGTATGTACATCTTCTTGTAAGTCTGCGGAATAATTTTCATACAAGAAAGCTGGGATATCTACATTTTTTGTGAAAAAATTAAATTAAATTAAAATGTTTTGAAAAATGGCAAAAATGTATGCCTAATCAGTATTCATACAGTTACGGTTTAATGGAAAACACTAATAAGATTTATCTAATATCTAAGAGACGAAATTATTAGGTTTTATGACTTGAAGCCGTCGTGAGATTGAATTTATCTTATATTCTTTATTTAATTTTATAAATATGAATATTTGTAATTTATTGATGAGGGCTCTACCTGAAATATTTTTCTTGTGGAGGAGTGTTTTAAGTGTTTGCGTACATTATATTACAACTTTATGCTTTGCATTGTTATTTTGCATCTGGTTACAATTGTCCCAAATTAATCTTTTCCTTATTTTTTTAAATATTTATGCACATTTTATTCTATGAAGCGATAACTGTACGAATACTTACTACGCATATAATTTTACCATTTGCTAGATATTTATTAATGTTTTCACAACGGGAATAAGTATCGCATTCTTTTCTTTTGCAAATTATTTTGTAGACCTGTAAGAATATGTATACATTTTATATTTATTAGAATTTTATTGCCAAACGATATTCTACAATAACATTATTATGGTTATGTACTGTACGAATACTTCTTACACTGACTGTATGTGTCGTAGTCCTAAATTTGTGGTATAAGTGAAATCAAGGGGATTCTACAGCTCAAAATAACAATATTAGACAAAGTCATGTATACTTGGTAAATTTCTAAACTCGATCTTCTCGAAAACGAAGGTTCTAACATTTTGCTAACACATTTTGGTAAAGCCTCAAACAAATGTATAAAAATTACGAGATATTTAGTACGAGTATACGTATACCTCGCAGAGACGATACAAATACTTAAACAATCGATTATTCATTATATTAATAAACTTTATTCAGTGGAATCATGCTCGACATTTATTATACGTTTGAAGCAATTATTCATATTATATATTAAATTTTTACTAAGTTAAAAAATAGTAAATTTTGTATAGTTTGGATATCAGTCAGATATGGTCCTGGTGATTTGTACGATTTCAGTTTCTGCAGGATTTTCTTCACCTACCTCCACTTGATTTCTGCATCCAAAATTGAACATCTACTATAAAATCTGTCACGTCTATTATTCTAGGTGGGTACATTGATTTATAGAATCCTCCGACTTGCTCCTTATTTATCACTGATTTCGTTCCTCTTGTCTGGTCTTAGGAATCTTTTTACTTCTTTCAGAATTCGTGACTGCTTTTTGTATTAGCTAGTATCTTTGAGGATTCTTCCATTGCCTTTTACTATTTTTTTGTTGCTTTCTCTTTATTTTTAGATCCAATTTCTACTTACTTTTGCTAACTGAATTCTTCAGCATTTTGCATTCTTCTGTGAACTACAGTTTTTCTCTATAATGACATTTTCTGTCTGCCTGTATCTTATTGATCAAACCCAATCCTTTTCGTGTACCTTCTATTGCTTTGATTAAGAAGTGTAGCATTTCATTAGCACCTTCGTTTCAAGTTGTGTTTATACATATTTTCTAATATTTCTGTGTAATTTCCTTTTCCTTCTTTCTTCTTGAAATTTCTTAATCTTAAATGGTTTATTCTGATTATTTTCCATCTTCCTGTTTCATTTCTTTCTTCTTTATCGATTATCATTACCTTTATATTTATGAACAGTTGATACGATGTGCCTATATTTATTGCTTCCAGATAAATAATCTGTTGAAGATAGCAACGAGAGTTCGTGCTCGTCCTCCACATGCGGATGCGCTAGTTACAAAAAGCAGTAACTAGAAGATTGTTCTAGAGGCAATCAATAGATTCGATCGATAGTTCTAGATCAGTTCCGCCTGGGCAGGCGACCTAAACGGACGTGTGAAACAGTGCTCCAATGAAAGTGCGGCAAGAGGGAAGAGAAAAGGACAAAGTAAACGCCCATCTACAAAACGTGGAATCATGCAGATTCCACCAATAAAAATAGTTAATTCAGGTGAAACATATTTCATAAATAGAGCTACAGACTCTACATATGTAGAGAAAAAAGACGATATTATGGAAACAACACAATCCGACGGAGAGGAAAACATACCAATACACCAGGAAGGAAGCTGGACGGTGGCAACCTCCAGCAAAAAACGGAAGGTAACCCCGCTCGCAAGCGCGAGGAAAATTGATACATTTGAAAAAAAACAATGGCTACAAGATATCAAGCTGCATAATCCATTCAGCGCACTGCCAGAAGAGGCAGCAACGGACCCAACGGAAAGTCCGACAAACCGCATTCCCAAACCACCACCGATATACATAGATGCGAAAATAATCGACCCCCTCATCGAACTCCTAAACAACACTGCAGGGAAAGACAACTATGTCATCAAACAGATAAAAATAGACCAGGTGAAAGTGCAAACCAACACCCCAGAAATATTCAGAAAAATTACAAGATCACTAAAGGAGAAAAACGCAGCATATCACACCTTTCAACTCAAAACTGAAAAAAGCTACAAAGCAGTAATCAGGGGACTACACCCAAAAACAAATACCGGAAAAATAAGTGAAGAACTGGCAAAAATCGGACACCAGGTAAGGTCAATTAATACCATTAACGAATACGATACCAAACAACCATTACCGCTATTCCTAGTTGAACTAGAGTCTAGAAACAACAACAAAGAAATATACGATATAGAAAAATTACTAAACACAATAGTAAAAGTGGAGCCACCTAGACATAAAAAAGAAATCCCACAATGCATAAGGTGCCAACAATACGGACACACTAAAAATTATTGCAACAGAAGCCCAGCTTGCGTCAAGTGCTCAAAAAACCACTTAACTATACACTGCCCATATTCTGGAAAAATAGAAGAAGTTAAATGCTACAACTGCAACGGAAACCACCCAGCCAGCTATAAAGGATGTGAAGTAACAAAACAATTACAACGTAAACTGTTCCCGCCCCTACGAAGCAGGACAATCACTAACACACAAGCCCAACAGGACAGCACAAAACCTGAAATAATACCAAATACAGAGCAAGCAACAAACACCAAACCCATCAGCACCAACACCATTGGTGGTCTAAGCTACGCTCAAGTAACCAGCCAATCGGCACATACAGACAACCAATACCACAGCAATAGTAACAATGACAATGCAGAAATCAAAGATCTACTCAAACAATCCATAAAGAACACCGAAACGTTAACCAGAATGATAAGCGAACAAAACGCAGTACTCAGACAGCAAACCCAACAAATCACAGTCATGCTACAACTAATTACAAACGTGCTAAGCAAAAAATAAAAACGGACACTCTAAAAATAGCAGCCTGAAACTCAAACGGCCTACAACAACGGGCCCTCGAAATTAAAACATTCATAAACAATAACAATATAGACATACTACTTGTCTCAGAAACACACTTCACTACAAAAAGCTACTTGAAAATACCATACTACACCATATATGATACCAAACACCCCTCAGGAAAAGCTCACGGAGGGACAGCAGTGATAGTCAGAAACGATATCAAACATTATCTACACAGCCAAGTTAACAAAGAATATTTACAAGCAACCACTGTTACAGTTCAAACTAGCAGCAACTACTTCCAGTTGTCAGCAGTATATGTGCCTCCGCGACACAAAATAACATCACAAATGTGGGAAGAATACTTCCACGACCTAGGGGACAAGTACATCGCAGCGGGAGACTACAACTCAAAGCACGCGCTATGGGGGTCAAGAAACATTACACCTCGAGGCAGAACACTGGAAAAATACATTAGAAATAATAATCTCAATATATTATCCACAAGAACACCGACACATTGGCCGACTGACCTGAATAAAAAACCAGATCTTCTGGACTTTGTAGTTACAAGGGGACTAAACACAAATAAACTAAAAATAACACCCAACCTCGAGCTCAGCTCCGATCATACACCCATAATAATTGAATACAGAAACAAACCAATATACTATAGCAAACCAGAAACACTATGCAATAAAACCACCAAATGGCAAACTTTCAAAGAAATAATAGAAAGCAAAATAAACTGCAACATCCCGTTGAAAACTCCTGAACACATAGAACAGGCAGTAGCAACATTGACAGCAACTATTCAAGAAGCAGCAAGGACAACCACTACACCCGAATCAACCAGCAGACAAACAATAACAATCCCGCAAGAAATACTCGACAAAATCAGAGAAAAAAGAAAAGCAAAAGCAAAATGGCAAAAATACAGAACCCGAGAAAACAAAAAACACTTAAACAAACTTGCAAAGGAAATAAAAAACAAAATAAAGGAGCACAACGATAACGAATTCGCGAAGTTCATAGGGACACTCTCCACACACGAGAACACCAACTATTCACTATGGAAAGCCACGAAAAAAATAAGGAAGCCAATAATACCCGTCCCGGCAATCAGAAAAGCAGATAACACATGGGCAAGAAGCAACGAAGAACAAGCTGAAGAATTCTCCAACCACCTCTGCAACACATTCACACCACACATTATCAACAACAGCAACCTCAAAAGTCATACGGAGGAGGATCCACAAACCACTATTACCACAACCGACAAGGAATACACCATACCTAAAACATCGGCACAAGAAATTAGAAACATAATTGATAAAACAAAAAACAACAAAGCACCAGGAATCGACCTAATCAATAGTAAAATCTTGAAAAACCTTCCGCCAAAAGCAATAAGACTAATGACAATAATATTCAATGCAATTCTAAGAATTCAATACTTCCCCAAACCATGGAAATTAGCACAGATCAAAATGTTACATAAACCAGGCAAAGACCCGCACCAAACTGCATCTTACAGACCAATATCACTGCTTCCAGTATTTTCCAAAATACTGGAAAAGATAATATACGACCGCATAAAACCAATAATAGAGACAAAAAAACTAATACCGGATCACCAATTTGGTTTCAGAAACAAACACTCCACGATAGAGCAAATGCACAGGCTTATAAACGAAATAATAGTAGCACTAGAAAACAAGGAATACTGCACAGCCCTCTTTATAGACATAGAGAAAGCATTCGATAAAATTAACCATGAAAGTCTACTACAAATAATTAGGAAAGAATTCCCGGAGCAAATACACCAATTAATAAAATCCTACCTAAGCAGCAGAACCTTTGTAATAAAAATCAAGGACACACATTCTCAAGTTAAAGACATCAAGGCCGGGGTACCACAAGGAAGCGTCCTAGGCCCAATACTATACACATTATACACGGCGAACATACCAACAACTACCAACAGCACAGTATTGATATTCGCGGACGACACAGCTATACTAGTCAGGCATACTAACCCAGAAATGGCAGTCAAAATACTACAAGAACATATCATAAAAATAGAGAACTGGCTACAAGAAAAACAAATAAAAGCAAACCCCAATAAATGCAACCATATTACATTCACGCTACGAAAAAACCAAACATCCTATTGAACGGCACGCATATAACGCAAACAAAGCATGTCAAATACCTACGACTCCACTTAGATACACAACTCACATGGAAACTACACATCAAATCAATAGTAGAAAAAATACAGAAAACAAGGAGACAAATACATTGGCTAACAAGCCGAAAATCCAAATTAAGCATAGAAAATAAATTAAAAATATATAAAACGATCATAAAACCAATCTGGACGTACGGAATACCATTATGGGGGACGGCAGCAATGAGCCATATAAACAAAATAGAGGTAATACAGGCTAAAATCCTCAGAACAATAGTAAACGGACCTTGGTACGTCAGAAACGAAGATATACGGCGGGACCTGGGAATCCCAACGGTCAAAGAAGAAATTAGCAGATACTCAGAGAAATACAAATCAAGAATAGCAACACACCCAAACCGGCTAGCTGCGGAAACATACAAAACCATAAACATGGACAGAAGACTAAAAAGGAAGCACCCAGCAGACCTTATAAAGGACATAACGTAACAAACACGAGGATGGTACCCCGCTGGGGGTAGCCACCAACATGCTAATTTAACTGTTAAAAAATTCCACCAAATGTCCAAATTGGACAAATTGTGAATTTCAATAAATAAAAAAAAAAAAAACGACCATCATAGTATTGTTCTACACCCTTGGTTTGGTTTGAAGAAGATTTATAAAAAAGGCGTTCATTTACTTCATCGTTTATTACTGTGCTTATTTGCTGTATTAGACTGTTATATTGTCTTTTATACCTTTTTTGTTTTATGACTCTTCTAATCGTGTACCCTATCCAATATAATCCTCCACTATCCAAATTGCTCGCGTTGTACTTCGAACATCATTTTCAATAGAAAAACACTGTAGTATTTTGTATGCGGCCACTATGGAATGTTTGATTATTCGGGATACAATGGGGGAAAAAAAGAGAAGCAATTTCTCTCGAAAAACAAGTCGAAAAGGTAGAAGAAATTTTTTTCTCTACGAATCTCTATTTTCGAAAAAATTGAAAATACGAGAATATTTTTTAAGATAGAAAGGCTGTTCACAGACTTTAATGAATTTTATCGGATATATTTATCATGGTAGCAGATAACGAATAAAGACAGTATTTAAAAAATTCAGACAAAAAATTAAAAAATTTCGGGCTCGAATTTCTTGTAAGAAATTGATGATATTTTGACGACTGAATTGATGACGATGAATAAATCTTTTCTCCTGAGCTCCTACTTTTGAAAAATCGAATTCGTGAGACATTGTTGATAACAAATACACCAAATTTAACAAACTTTGTTAGCGCTATTGTTCGTAGCTGGTAATGTAGTGTAATGTAATGTAATGTAAAAATGATAAAAAGTGTTGTGGGATTTGTAGAAATTAAAAAATTATGAATTGATAAGTTCAATAAATATTTTATGAGCATTTTATATCAGTTTTCGTTGATTCTACGTATTTAGCGCTTTATGATATTATCAAATTAAATTAATAAAGAAATATACGTACATATTAATAGAAAGACAGGCAGCTTTAGGTAGAGGAACTTTTGCTGATTATTTTATATTTTAAAGGAAATAATGTAACTGGTGCTAGCGAAAAATACTGGCGTATACATACATGTAGATATTTATATATTTTTAATTAATTCATTCCATGGCTTTATTGCTGCCAAGTTACACAAACTTTTAGAAATATAAAATTGCATAGAACTACAGTTGAGTTCCATTTATTTACGGGCACATACATCTCCCCAGAGACGAACAATTTATATAACTGAAATTCGTACAATAGAAGTTCACTGCCTATGATTTCTCATTCGAATACAAGTAATAGGAATTCACATTCAGATAAACAAATTCACTAGTCGAAGTTCATTTAATCGAGCACTAGCTAAAATTTTGTTGCGATATATGGAATTCTATTGTAGTGTATTTGCACTTTGAAACATTAAAACGTCCCCTTGGTAATATGAATGCTTTTAAGTGAAAGCTCCTCCACTAACTCCTAGAGTGTGTCGTTTATTTCATTTCGTCAGTTCGTAACATTATTATATGCATTAATACATACAGTACCAATTTTATACTAAATTAAAAATTTAAATTATTTTAATTTAAACTCAATTTGTAATTACAACTGAATGATCAATAACCAATTGCAGTAGTTAATGCGACTCAAGTAATTAATTACAATTTTTACGCATTTTTTTATTGTTCCATCTAATTGTTTAGTTCGAGTACGATAGATGATTTGTGCTGTTTGAAAAGTTTGGAATAGCGCTTAAAATGTAAAATTGAGAATAATGTTCCAAAAGAAGTCTAAGAAATTTAGCTCTGATATAATAATTGTTTTAAGAAATTCCTTTTTTTCTGTAAAATATTCTTCGATATAAGTATTTAGCGCTATATATTTCGTTTCAAATATCCCAGTATTCGTACAGAATTATTATTATTTATTATTTAGAAGAAAAGTGTGAAGAGCTTTAAATTTGTTTTACATCGATAATTCATGTGTTGGTGTTAATAAAAAATCATATTTAGGAAAAAAATCTGAGAAGAGAATTTCACGGTAGAACTTCGTTTCTGTGAAATCCATTTAATCGAACAAAATTTTAATTATTGTTCGATTAAACGACCTCTTGTCGGTTAAATCCATTTATCCAAATATTGCCTTAAATAAAAGATTATAACTAATAGAAAGAATCGGTAGGACGTTCCTATCGTATGACTTAATTATATAAACTAGTTATCCTGCAACAAATTTATATAAACGAAATTTGGTTGTGATAATATTCAGAATGTCCGCATCAGTTTATGCATCGAATTTATAATGCCAAATGATTTAGAACATTCGTATACTAGATCGCCTGAATATTAGAAGATTTGATTAATAATTGTACGAGTAATTGAGATTCTACTGAAATTTAATTTACTCAATACACAAAGCGTCTACCCTAAATTGGATTTTCAACATTCATAGATCACAAACACGAGGACGAAAAAGTTTCAATTCTGCCTGTGTCAAACAAAGACTTTAGACTAAATTGAAAAACGAATACACCGAAACGTGGTTGTACATTACTCTATTGAAAGTCCATTTAGTAATAACATTTGTCTGGACCGCGGTCATGGATCTATAGCGGTGGCATAAATCAAGGCTTAATAGAATCCCGATTACCCCAGCTAAAGTAGATCGAGTGTACGTTGTACAATGAAAAATGGGGATAATGCAGCGGAATAATGTACGACGTATAAACCATGAAATACGTACGTTGCACTGTCATAGTGGGAAACTGCTCATTCCTGCAGCAATATGCGACACCACGGTACATTACGACATCCGAATGCGTGATGAACATAATCCTCGATGACTCTTTGCTTCACTAACGTTAGCAGCTACGAGCACGCGTAAAAATACAAATTTTCTCTTATTTCGAACAACGCAAGTTTCAGCAAGGATTTATTTCGCTTCAGCAACGACTGTAAAGCTCCAGTCATTTAAACTCCAGCAAGCTGAAACACGTTGTATATACATATGTAGGTTACAAGCTACCTTGTGTTCAGTGAACCGAATATTAAGGAAAAGATGTGATTTAATAATGAAGTGTTCAGTAATGAAATCGTTGAGAAAAATATGACATTTTGACAGAAATTTTTAATATTCAAATAGGGATTCAGTTACGTATTTTTTTAAAAACGCTTGATTATTTGAAAGATATTGCTATTATTAATATTACTATTAAAGAATTATTAATAGTAATATTACTATATTAATATTACTATTTTTCAGGGAAGATAAAATGTCGTAGACGTTTTAACGTGTTGGACATTATGATATTCTGATATGATACTGTTATAAAAGTTATTATAAAACACTGCTATATATAATTCGTACATTCAGACAAGGACTATACACGTATGAATATGCGTAAGAGGAAAGATTAACCTCCATTGAAATTTAAAATCCTCAACAAGGAAATTTATTATAATATAAATAAAAATGTATTATACCCAACATACTAGTTTTTTCGCATAGATATTCTCCTCGTTCTGTGAGAAAACTATTAGGGTGATATAAAAAATAACTTAATTTCAAGCGACATAAAACAAACATTAAAAAACAAAAGGCAAATTTACAAACGTAACCGTATCAAATATATGCAGCTGGAAAACAGAAGGACCTTTACCACTATTTTTTATGGACCAGAAACCAAATGAAAACAATAAGAAATTATATCAAATTGAGCATATAATAGGAAGAAAAGTAGTAAAAGGAACAAAAACATACTGTACATAAGATATTATTGCATCAGGAGTGCAAAACAGCATTCCATTAAGGAATACGCAAAAAGTAAGGATTTGCTTGTCAAGTGCATTCTCTGTAGTGGTTCTTATCCAGCGAATAACAAACATTACGGTATATATGGAGAATTGTAAAACGTAAGAAGCAAGTCAGTTAACAAAGAATGCACATTTCGCGCCCAAAAAATAAGCGAACGTAAGCAATGCTCAAGCTGCAAAACTTACATCGGAGTAAGATGAAAATGTAAATAAAAAATAACACAAAACTTAACCAATTTCCGGATAAGTTCGAAGCTAAATCTAATTAATAACCTGTTATTAAATATAAGTCTGGGGTTGATATTTAATAGATTCACACAGATTGAACTTTACTTTCTATATATTTCATCATCTCGCACAAAACGTCTGAACACACCGGATACACTTAGGTAATTAACACGTGGTCGACTCCTAAACAAAAGAGCGCCGTTAGAAGCCGTACCAACTTGGCTTATAGGAACTAGCGATCATACCAACTTAACGTTTCTCAACATAACCTATTAACCTTTTCCCCTAGTATCTATAATCGTGCGACCGTAACAGCGTGTACGTATCAGTGCCAACCGCCTATCTTTTGTTTCTACAATAGAATATACAGGCTATTTCATCAATTTCGTCAATTTCATCAATTACCTGAAATATTTTCGTTATTTCAAACAATACTATTTCGAATAGAAGTTATAGAATTTAAAGGAATACACGATATGGTAATAGCATTTTCTTGTTTGTGGATGCATAGAGGAGATAGAAAAGCTACTTTTGTTTTTTAAATGGAATCATATGTTTCTCAGTACGTTAGTCGATTCATTTTGGCATTCTCCAAAAAATTATTAATTTACCAGATGTTTCACCTTTAATTTATTACATTTAACGTATTAAAGATGAGGAAGAGGATAACTTAAAGTTAAAATATCTGCTTAATTAACAGTTTATTAATAGTTTACTATAAATAGGTTAATACTTTTTTGTAAATAATGCCGAGATAGATGTAATTGTATTACTTATTATTGATAATGTATTAAAAAATACATAAATCCATTTAAAGAAACAAAAGTGACTTTCGTATCTTTTCTACACAGAAATCGCTATTACCATATTATATATTCTTTTAATATAAATCCTATAACTCTCATTCGAAACATTTTCGCGTATCGTTTGAAATAACGAAAATGTCAAAGTTGGTGGGACATCTAGTGTACACGAGGGTTGGCCCAGTTTAAAGCCCTGTGTACAACTGCTTGCATATGCAACACTGTAAGAAATGTCTGTTACAATTTAATTAATACTAGGTTTACGGGCGTTTCTTATATACCTATCTTTACGAGCACCCGTTAAATTAACAGGTAAACGAAAATACGCATTTTCTTTCAAAAATCGATTTATTCAAATTAAGTCTTAGTTGAACAATATTAGGCTTCACGTTTAAATAAATTGTTAATAAATAAAAAGCCTTTTTTTTAATTATCACGGAAATGATAACAATAATATTAACGATATAGGGTAATCATATTTATTGAGCACATTTTTTATAAATATACTGAATTTTGTTTCTGCATTTTCCGCATACGATCTTTTTGCAATATATACAATTATTGCCCCTACCTTTTTTGCAGTAGGCCACTTGGCAACTTTTTCACACTTCTGACGTTAAAGGTGACAGAAATGAAGCGTCTGATCTTTGGCAAAATATGAACTCCTTTCTGGATATTTTCGATCCGGTGCACATTTTACATAATATCCAGGCGTTTATCGCTGCCAAATCTAAAATATTGAAAAAAACTTGAAGGGGGCATCGGAAACTCCCTGCTTTCACATTATATTTGCGTGCCATCTGGTCAATGACGTCCACACCAAACTTTGTTTTATTACAAAAAGCAATAGTTTCTGGAACACGTTTCTAATTATCTTCTACTTGTATACCTGTATGTTTGATGCTTACAAGAAGGACTTTTACGTTAAGTTTACCTTTATACACAGTAAGCGTGCAGCTTTCCGATTTATATAAATTTGAGGAAAACAATGTCATCTTGTCCTTTTTTCCCTTGAGCATCGAGTTCCATCTTTCCCCATATAAGGGAAACCATTCAAAATATATTTTGTTTGGGCGTCAACTGCTAACCAAAACTTAATGCCAAATTTATGAGGCTTATTCGGTATATATTGCGTAAACCTACATCGCGCTAGGCCTGCGCGAATAATAACAAATTAATTATTAACATTAATATTAAATTAATAATTGTTAATATTAAAATAATAATTAAGAATAATAATAAAATGAATAATTGATATTATTATACGAAATAGAAGAATTATTAACCTAATTAAACATTGATTGAATATATAATTTTATCGTTCACTCGTTCTCATCCACACAAATTACCTTACCAGATGTTACCGACATTTAAAGACTGATTAATTGTAATTATTGTTAATGTTAATTAGCCTGCAAAACAAATTAGTTTAAATTATAGACTAAGGCATCAATGTATAAAACATAGTATATAAACAATGCTCGTGCAGTGCAATAAAGAAATACCATAGAAATTGTGTAATTTCTTTTTATTATTGTGGAGTGTAGGTTGTGTATAGTTATAGTAAAATAATGAGGATGAAAGGTTTTATTCGCGTGTCCGCGGATCTTACTGCGCGGATAAACGCAAATGTCAGCACCGGTGTCCACTAGGTATGAGATTCTCGTTCAAATATCCGTGACGAAAATGCGACGTGTCTTCAAACCGTCGGCGTTCACCGCGTTTACGGACGGCTGTTCGCGTTTCCCTGTTTCCACTTGCACGGGGATCGACATTTTCTCGCGCGTTCGCGGAATACCTCGTGGTAGTAACAAAGGCCGGAATTATGCGTCCTTACTCGCGACCTGGAACGGCTCCGACTTCGTGATCGCCAGTGTCGACATGGACGGTGGTTAATACTCATTGCGCTCATCTCGGCCCTTAACTGGTTCATCTGGTCGTTTTGCAAATTTTTAGTTTATTTTCTATGCTGAATTTAGAGTTTCGACTAGTTAGCCAATACATCTGTCTTCTTTTTATCCGTATTATGTCTAGAATTGATTTAATATGTTGTTTCCATGTAAGTTGTGTGTCTAAGTAGAATTTTTAACTTGCCTATTTAACTTGCCTTGTTTGTGTTATGTGTGTGCCATTTAATTAGATATTTCGTGGTTTCCGTTTTCTTAGTCTAAATGTAATATGGTTGCGTTTACCAGGTATGTAAATATGAAACTGGAATTTTTGTATAGAAAATACACGTTTATTGTATGAAAATGATTAAAAATATTTTATTCGAAATATTGCCCATCGCTAGCTATACATTTTCCCACCTGTCTGGCAATTGATGGATGCCACGCCAAAAAAACTGTCGCTCTCTTGAGGCAAACCAGTCATCGAGGCATTTTCGTACATTTTCGTAAGAAGTGAAGTGCTGGTCAGAAATTGCGTGTCCCATCGATGCAAATAAATAGTAATCGGACGGAGCCAAGTCTGGTGAGTAAGCCGCGTGCGAAAGTATTTCCCAACTGAACGCTTCGATCGTTTCCTTGACCGGTTTTGCTGTATGTGATGGTGCATTATCATGAAGCAAAATTACTTTGTGTTGCCTTTTTTGATATTCTGGTCACGCATAGCTTGATTCAAATCGATCATTTGTTGTCGGTAGCGCTCGGTATTAACGGTTTCGCCAAGTTTTAACAGCTCACAATAGATCACGTTCCACGTTCCACGTTCCTCACGTCAAAATTGCCACTTCTGAATTTTTTAAACCACTCAAAGCACTGTGATTTACCAAGAGCATATTCACTGTAAGCTTCGACAAGCATTCGATGCGATTCTGCAGCAGTTTTCTTCAAATGGTAACAGAAAATGCTGTCCACAAATCGTAGTTTCCAGGCACAAAATTCGACATGTTCAACGCTATTACAAACTATGATGTTGTATGAAACTTGTATTGTTCTGTGTCGAAAATGTTTGTGAGATGCCATCAAAAACTTTTGGCATCAATGACACAGTTTAGTGATAACTACATTATCAGCTAGGATTATAAGCAAATTCCTGTTTCATATTTACAGACCTGATAAGTCTAGTTTTGACATGGAAAGACTTTTGGAAATTCTTCAAAAACGGGATAATCATGAAAGAGAAGGAACGAACTTCACTTTAAAGCAATTTGATGGAATTCAAAAAGCCACAGATCGGAGGACTTCATTTCTCAAAGTTTTCAGCCATAAAGGTTGGTCTTCATCACGATACGCCTATAATTTCAAATATATTTCAGGGGTTCGTTCGTTGATTATGCTGTGAAAAAAGAACGCTTGATATTGGAAGTAGGGAGAAAGACTATGGAAAACACAAGAATTAATTTGATTGTTATCGGATTGCCTATTCACATTCAAGATAGAATCGATAAAGAAACGATACACTCAACAGATGATTTGACCAGAATTTTAGGACAGTATAAAGGTACTTATCACAAAAAAATTCAGTAACAAAGTTCACATGAAAGGAAAGGAGATGAGGGTACGTCCTGACAGATATTCAAATCCATCATTCAGGAAACAACCTTGCGGTATTTGCGAATCACTGAATTTTCCTGGCCGATTCCATCTGATAGTACTATGCAGGTACGTAAACAAGAATGCTCAGAAGAATTTCAAATAGGTAAATTCACTTGAAATACTCGCATCCGAAAACGAGAAGTCAATAAGACTGAATGAGAATGAAAAAAGCTAAAAAGCCCGGAGAAGTATGAACTACTGATAAAACTCCGAGTTAGAATTAATGATAAGAAAAATATTGAACGTGTTTATGACACTGGAGCCAACGCAAGTTTTATTAACCAAAAGATTATTGATTAAATAAAAGCAGATCTAACTGAACATAAGAGTATTTTCAAAACTGTCAATGGCAATGACTTCACGATTGGTCGGCAGAAACTTCGAATGAAGATAAATAAAATAGAAGAAATAATGGATGTTTTCGTGGTACGCAACGATAATTTTACATACAACCTTATCCTAGGGTTGGATGCCATCCAAATTGATACAAGATGAGAATTTGAGAATTGCTCAAGAAGTTTAAAGAAATTGTTATAAAAAAGTAGATCACAAAGAAGAAGAAATAATATTGGGGAAGAAAGAAGAAAGAAAGAATGGTCAGACGAGAAGAGAGATAAACGTCACTAAGTACATGGAGAATGACCAATTTCTTGGCAACCTTGAACATTTAAACAGTCCAGAGAAAAACGAAGTGCTTCATCTTATAGACAAATACAGAGAAGTATTCGTCAAACACAAATTTGACGTGGGAACTGTGAAATTCCAAGAGACTTCTATTAAATTAATCGAAAACAAAAATGTATAAAAAAAACCATACAGGTGTTCGATTCCGGATCAGGAAGAAATAGAATTCCAAATTACAAAATTATAGGAACACAATCTCATGGAGGAATCGAGTTCACCGTTTGCAGCGCCTGTAACATTAGCTTTCAAAGGAGAATCGAATCGACGGAATAGACTCTGTATCGATTTCCGTGAGGTAAACAAAATTGTGGCTCCTGAATCACAACCGTTTCCAAGAATTGAAGACATTATAGTTAAAGCAGGAAATTGCCATTTCTTTTCAACGTTTGATACTAATTCAGCGTTCTGGTCAATTCTAATAAAAAGAGAAGACCGGGAGAAGACAATTTTCATAACACAAAGTGGTCATTGGCAATAGACATGTTTACCTTTTGGGTAAAATATTTCTCCCGTTATTTTTCAACGAATGCTTGCAAATATTCTTAGAAGGAACGGACTGAAAGAATTTTACATAAACTACATCGATGACATCTTAGTTTTTTTCTGAAACATTCGACCAACATATCAGGTATATAGAGCTGTTTATGAGGCCTATTAAGAAAGAGGGCTTTCGCTTGAAACTGGCCAAATGTAATTTTGCAAAAAGTTCAGTGAAATATCTTGGCCACATCATCGAAAAAAAGGGTGTGCGACCAGGAAAAGATAACCTCAGAACAATACGCGAATTTGAACGTCCAAAGAACAATAGAAATGTAAGACAATTATTAGGAAAAATTAATTTCTATTATAGGTACATAGAAAATTCTTGCAAACTCTTGGAACCACTTCATAACTTATTGAGGAAAAATGTGCAGTTCATCTGGACTGAGGAATGTGAGAGGTCATTCCAAAAGATTAAGAAATACCTCTGTTCAAGTCCTATCAATGTATGATCAAAATAAAGAAATATTCATTTATACAGATGCAAATGGGGGCGATTTAGGAGCTGTTTTGAAGCAACCCAGAGACAACAAAATATTACACCCTGTTGCTTACTTCTCAAGAAAATTGAAACCGGCAAAATCGCGGAAGAAAGCGATCCATCTTGAATGTCTTGTTATTAAAAAAGCGATTCTGTATTGGTAACATTGGTTAATCGGCAGAAACTTCACCGTTCTGTCAGATCATAAACCTTTAGAATCAATGAGAGTTAAAGCGAGGACCGATGAAACTTTGGGAGACCTAATGCGCTATCTGTCACAATACGATTTCGAGATCATTTATTCTCCTGGAAGAGACAACATTGAAGCAGATTCACTTTTTAGGAAGCCCGTTTTAGAATGTTACGAAAACGGAGAGAATGTTCCCAAAGTGGCAAATCTCATTACAATGCAGGAAGTAATTCAGGATCAGGAAGAAAAGAGGAATAGTATTGAAAATATGGTACTTTCAGTCTTTGTTTTCATTTCGGAGATGATTTCTGATTTTTCTAAGTAAGTATTATGAAATACAAAGTTTAAGTTGGTATCGATCTACGACGCAGCAATCTCATCATTCATCGTGAGTGTGATATCTTTGTATTGACCTACCTTGGTTAGGCTTTTCAAGGCGTTTTTAACCCCTTAACCTACGATTTACGTTCGAGAATTTTGGGTCGAAAACGTAAACAAGCTCGCGCAGCCTTCCAGCCATTCGCGCGACTTGTGTAGTACGTACTACGGGCTATGCCCGTAATAGTTACGTTTGGCCCGATCATCTACTACGGGCTATGCTCGTAATATTTACGTTCGATTCGATCATATACTACGGGCTATGCCCGTAGTTATAGGTTAAGGGGTTAACAATTGATGAAGTGAATAATCGAAGGTGATAACTTCTTGGTTGATATTCCAGCGGAAAAACATAACTCACTTGATCTTCTGGTTTTCTTATAGATTCTATTCATTCTATTCTTTCACGTTTTGGTGTGTCGCATGGTCACGCATGGTGTAGAGAAAATCAATTTGTGATAACGTAAATCCTTAGGGTAAATCAGACGATCGATTCTGGAAAATTGAGCTTATTTTGGGAATAATTGAATTAAATACAATAACAGTTAATAACGAATCTACTACAAATTTTACTTGGAAAATCGAGAATCGATTTTCTATGTCCTAAATTACCATTCCTCTCTCGTGATGTATTCTATTCAACAAATAACTGGCGGTAAAATAAAACAAAAGTAAAAATGTCGGTTGACGGGTAGTTTGGATTCTATGGAATTTACATATATATATAATTTTATAAAAATGATTTTCAATTTACTTATTATTATATATATGTCGAGTTAACGTCATGTTTAGGGGCGTGTAACGAATCTTCATTCGAATTAGCCATCGTTGTTATACAATAGAGATTATATTTATTGGTATAAATATTGATTTTTACAAAGTTTGACAAATAACCGTGGTGACTAAACACTCGAGATGTTAAAGATAATGTTCTTCGGTTCAATAACGAATCCACGGTCAACGGGGTAATTCTTTGTTAAACGTAGAATATATTTCGAAGCACAAAGTAACGTTTGCTGTGACGCTCGGTATCATACTGCACGTAAGAACGATGTGAAAACTCTCCAAGGTGATCGCAAGAATAAAAGACTGATGGAAATTTTCCTCTCCTTACGATCGCGTTTGTTCGTTGCATATTGGCCGGGGATATCAACAAAATTCCAGCCGCCGTTGCTAAGCAGACCCGCGTAGAGCTGACATTGCTCCTGCTCGGGGTTTGATTGTTAATACAACGTGTGTCCCACAATATTGGCACTTCTCTGTTAAGTAAAAACGTTTATCCCGTGACCGTGGCTACATCCGGCGACCAGTTGTGTCACCTCGAGCCCAAGCCCACCGTCACAAATCTCGGGCAAACATAATCGGATTGAATTATAACAACTATTTCTAAGTTTTATCATTTAAGTACAGCTATAATAAATAGTCTAGACTAAAGTATCGGGGATCTTTCCAAAGATTCCAAAAGAAAGGCCCCGATGTCCTTTCATCTCCGACATATATGTAATTTTATAAAAATGCTTTGCAATTTACCTATTATTACATATATATATAATATTTTTTTATCGTTTTTAATACCCAACATTCAATAAATCTATGTAAACTTCAACGACCAACCGCTTAAAATGAAATATTAAATTTACCTTGTGCCGGCGTATATCCCTGTAACAAGTAAAACAAAAAAGCGGGCGCTGAAAATAAATTCGGAGAAGAGAAATATGGCAGTTTCACGGTAACACGATCACAATGCGTTAATGATAATAAAGAAACAGGTGGAAAACAGATGAGCCGAGAACATGGTCTAATCATCGAGTTAGTGAACATTTTTTCAACCTCCTGTCAATAGTATTTCTATGTTTGGGATCGTGTTTCCGCGATTAAAAACGGAAAAGCAAAAATGTAAATTACAGGTTGATGTAAAAACTCGATTCCACGTGTAACTCCCTTTCGAAGCGCATGCTAGTCGCGACTGATGTGAATGCGTGCTGATTCTATTGTCGGAATAAAATTCACCGTTTTCTCCGCTACCTTTTTTTTACATCCCTATTTCGTTTTCCTTTTTTTAAAATTCCATGAATCGTGCAATTCATTTCCAATAGAAAACATCACGATAGGAAAACGGTCATAGTTTCGAGGGAAACTGAAAGGAGTTATTCACTACATACACCACATTCTGTAGGATACAATTTTAAATTTAAATTGCATGACACAGCTATATCCGTCTGATTGAAATGCTTTAAATTTAAGTTATAGAATCAAAAATGTTTTATCGTTTTCATAATTCAGAAATGGGGAAAATGTATGGTGAACCGACCATTGCCAGTTTTGTCGCGTTAATCGTAACATAATTCAAAAAATTGAATTTTATAAATAAGCATTTTAACTTATTAATTGTTACGGTATTCACTTAAGGGTTATAGAAACAAATGTTACGAATTTTGTAGTATCGATTGTGACCTCTGAATACGAATTTTCTTTTCAAACAAATGATGTTTAATTAAATTTGTCTACATTTTATAGAAAGTAATTTTTAAAAACGAGAGAAAATATCCATATGTATATTAATAAAATAATATAATTATTTCGGAAAGTATGAATAAAAAATCTGCGTTCTTAAAAATCAACTGTTTGCAATTTACTAAATCTTTAACTTTCTAACATCCTGTTATTTGTTTTTAATGCTATTATAAGATTAAACAATTTTAGAATTATCTAACTTTTATTAATTCCTTTATTACTCCTCTTTTCTCTGGTGTGAAGCTAATAAGGATAAAAATATTTTACATGATTTTACATGATAAGTAGTATCCTTTTCTAATTAAAGCTTCGACGAAGCTTAAACGAAGCTTCAGGCAGTCCCACGCTTCGAGCGCATGGGAGTGCAGCGAATGACTGATTGGCTATTTTCTTGCATTTGATGAAAATTCAACCATAGATCATAGAACATCAACCATAGATTCAGTCCTGATCAATCGTTTGAAACGATTAGTTGAATCTCGCTCCTAGTTTTGAACTGTTAATATCGTCCACATCAGACATGGAGAAGGAGTAGTTTATTCCCTCAGCCTTCAGAGAGAATAGTTTCACACAACCTCCTTTTTACGGTACAATACTCTCCACCAGACATGCAGTGAAGAACCGTTTTAGTCTCTAAGCATTTGCAAAGAGCAATCTCATCTGGATTTCTAGACTCGTCATCTCCAAGTATTCGTAGAACGAAGTATCGCTTTAGTTGGTGAACGATCAGTGAAGAGTCTCGTGTATGTCATTCAATTGCAAGCAGCATCGACACGCGTTTGCAGTGGCGTGTGTCGCTAACCATTCATAACGTTCAGTCGTATATCACGTCGTAGTCGTATCGTATGGCACAATCATCCGTCGCATCCATTCGTAAATCTCGTCTCAGCAGTCGCAGACAATTCGAACAGTTCTTATCATTTGGAAAAGTACAACGCTTGATGTTGATCGTTCGTCGCGCCTTCAATCACTGCTGTCCTTTGTGAATCACTTGTCCAAGGTTAATTCGACGGATAAGATGTTACAGCGCAGAGTCATCGATAACGGACACACGCGCATGCAATACGCACAGAAAAGATTTGTAATTGAGAAATTAGGTAAGCTTAATCCGAGAGTTAATTTCGATAATTAATTTTATCGAGTTAATTTGATCGAGAATTTTGGACCGAAAACGTAAACAAGCTCGCGCAGCCTTCAAGCCATTCGCGCGACTTGTGTAGTATGTACTATGGGCTATGTCCGTAGTTGCAGGTTAAGGGGTTAAAAGGCTTGCCAAGTAACGAAATAGCTAAACAAAATTTCCAGAATTACAACGGGCAATTAGGAATATAAGTTGATTTTTATAATTTTTAGATAATTTTATTGTTGCATATTTGATTGTAAAAATCAATTTAATCGTGTCGATTAGGCTGCGAATTTTTATGTATTTATACAAAATTTGTATAACATTTATATAACACTTGCATAAATACACATGTATAATTAGGTATAATGATAATGAACACAAAAATTGTTGCAATTATATGCTTAACCCTTTCGTATATAATAATATGATATGGTATGATATTATTTATACATATGTTTATATGTGTTTTCTTTGTCTTTCATGCGATAGCTTCTGTGAAATAAAAGATAAAATGTTTTTCACGCTTAATAATAAAATACTAATACTGTGTATTAATTATTTACTAAATATATGTTTATAACAAATCCCTTGAAATTTTTATATGTATTTTCAGATTAGTTTCAAATTTTATCAGTATATATTTATATTTTATGTAATATAATATAATACGATGCGAACATAAAAATTATCTATGTTATATATCCTTAATTAACCTTAAAAGTTAATTTTGAGGGTAAAATACTTTCGTGAGTCAATGTACATTTTATCAACGACAATCGAATGTCCAAGTATTTTTGAACAATAGTGCGCCTTATTTAGCGTTTAATAAATAGCCTAGCCAAAAAACTGCTACTTATAAATTAGAGAAAACAGCAGAAACCTCTAAAAGCCTTTTCCTTTTCTTATACACTGGAATCGTTCGTTTTCACGTTGTACACTCGTAGAGACTACTAAATCGTCTTCGTCAAGCTTGCTGGCAAAAGGTCGTTTTGCAGGATTTGCTACAGCAAATAGCTCTCCATAGAATTGGTTGACTTTTCTTGCGCTGTTTTTGCAACTACTTCCCACTGCTCGTTCCATGTTTAAAACTGTTCTTAAGACCTTCTTCTTCCGAAAAAAACTCCTTGTCCAACGACGTGTCGCTTGCAACTGTCGCGCATCGGATCAGCTCTTCTAAAATTTTCTTCAAAAAAAGATAAAAAATAAAAAGAGAGCATGCGTCGAACATGTTCCACGCAATTTATTCGATATTCTCTATGCATCGATTCTACTTTCGCAAAGGCCGAACTCGAGGTTATGGCAGTTTTCCAGGTTGTTTGACGTTGCTTCTGAATATTTTATTCTGCTACGTTTTTTGTTTCCGTTTTACATTTTGCGAAGTTTTGTCAAAGATTTCTTTTTGTTTATTAAGTATTTTTGGTGGCTAGTAAAATTATTAGGAGAATTAGTATTTTTACTTGGAATTAATGATTTTTTAATATTGTCTTGTAAATTGTTGATTATTTTTTAATTAGTGTCATTAGTGTAAACTAATCAGTTTTAACTTTGATCTTAAGAAACTTACCATATCAAAGACAAGAAAAAACATATTACGTTTATGTGTTCTTTTATACACACGAATGGTGAAATTAAAATTCAAATATCTTTTAAACTAGGCATTTTCAGATCCAAGTACCCTAGTACTTTCATCAACAGAATAAAAACGTGCATAGAAAAGTGCAAGATCGTTGTCTCGATGGATATTATCGCAGTTTAAGTTTGTTTCTGCCGTAACAGAAAATTAGGAATACATAATGAAATAATATGAAGTAATCATAAAGTTCATTATTAGAAAAATTGCTGAAAATGTTGCCTATTCTGCCGAACACATGCTTCTGCTCTTCTAATTAAATTTCTATGAACACTTTCTAACACATTGGAAGTGTTTATCAACATAACGTCAATCGAGACAACGTCTACAGTGAGATCCGTTATAACGAGACGTGATAAAGTGCACCTGTACCGAGCGAAAATTCAAAGTCGATTTTCTCGAAAACAAAGCTTCAAACGAAAAATTTTTATTCTATATTTGCGACTTCTTTTTTCGCGTAGAATCATCCCCCTTTCCGCTTGTACCACCAGTTACGAATCACCTTGTATAAATGAGATCACTCTAAAATCATTAAAATGCCATCACTCCCAAAATGGATATACATATGTAAACACCAAACTGTGTATTATTTGAAACTATTTAACACGTTGACTGCCATGCGTTTTTTCAAAGAAATCTCCGTCAGGCCACGCGTGCAGCAGTACCAAGCGTTCTCTGCCAGGTGCTCCCATCGATATTTTAGTAATGTGAGTCGCTCAAGCGGTGGTCTCAAGAATGATCTTTCGTTTCGTTTGTTCGCAACATTAAAACCACTAGCTGTTGTTGAATATAACGAAGGAAAGTGTGGTACAGATTATTCCAATCAAATGGTTTCTTATGCCACCACAATTAGAAAAGGAATCAAATGGTATACAAAACTTGGCATTCGACTCCTTCTGGGAATTTCTGTTGTAAACGCTTTGACGGTTTACAAAATTGCAACAAGCAAGAATATAAGTATTAGAATATTTAGACAATTATTAATTGCAAAATTATTAGGGTTGTTTGAAAATACAAAAATCCTTGTCTTCGACGGAGTCGGCATAATATCGTCGTTCGGAAGAAGCATTAGACGCGCATGTGAACTATGTTATGCAAATAAAAGACGTCGAATGAACCGAACAAAGGTACAAAAGAATTTGAAGAATACAACAACTTATTGTCCAAATTGTCCCGACCAACCTCAACTATGTATAGAATGCTTTAAAGTTTTACATTCTAAATAATTTTTTAATAAACCATTTTCGTATTACTTTTATAACAATTCAACAGTTTTACTACTATGGAATATCTTTTCAAATACCTACGACGATCCTTCGCAAGTAGTCAAATAAGCAACACCCGAATACGGATGTCGTTGCAGTCAACCTGTTAATTTTGTCTAATAAAATCTTTTTATCTTTCATCGTTTCGAAGCTGTAGCTTGTCCTAGTTACGTGGGACATTCTGTATAAACTCTGTATACTCTAGATCTAGATAAACGATATATTCCTTATAGTCTGAGCAAATGTAACGCATTCAAACCAACATTTCATATATTACAACATAACGTTACAGAAAACTTCTGGCAATCTTGGAATTTGGAACACATATTTTTGAATTCAGAGGAAACATTATAGTTCTAAAACGGATACAACGAAATTATTCCGCAAATCGACAAAGCGAACTATCCACCGTAAATCGAGGTTAAAGCCTTTATGTCCGATCGAAGAGACAGAGAAACCACAATAAATCTACGTGTCCCTACGCTCGTTCCTGTATATCGAGCTACAATTCCAAAGTAAAATTCGTAGCGATATTACAGATTCAGTGATAGTACCGCAAAGTGTTACTGTTTCCATGTCAAGTGCACAATCGAGGGTTTCAAACTATCACCTTATACTGTACGACGTTAGATAAACGAAACTTCATACTCCAAACAGTCTTTGCGAGAAGCTTGTCGCACGATAGGACACCATGATTCTGTTGTCGCGGGCACATCAAAAACCGTACTCTAATCTTTTGGTCTAGTTGTTGTTCCCTAGCATAGCCGAGAATTCGAGGAGTTACCGAAACTGATTGATATTCAACGATATCTGTGAAATATACCACGAGAAAGAATGCAATCTTTATGTTTAATTAGCATTATAATATTATATATTTAATTTATTAAATATTATATTATATATACAATATAAAAAATACGAAACATATTCAACAGAAAAGTGTAGCAAACAGTGTAAAAAATAACAATCGAAAGAAACAGATTTCAAATGTTTTATTCTAATATAATCCAATATTCGAGAAGTTATCCGAATTAATTAACTATTATTTATACAAATTTATTTAATGATATAAAATATATCAACGAGGTGATATTTATACTTGTAATCATAATTTATTCGCGCTTGAAAATATGGAAAGCACAAAAGAAAGATGATAAATAATATAAAATGCTGTTAGAAAGTAAAAATGTGTAAATATATAGGAATATAAATTACTAATAAATAGAAATACAAGACTATAAAATACTAAAGGACAAACGTTTTTAACTGTTGTATCTTGCTATAATTAATATATCAAAAAGATCAATCTTACATTTAATTATATTCAATCAGAATTAATAATATAAGAAATATAAAACAAATTTAATAGAAATGTGTCAGATAGAATCAAATTATATCTTATAAATTTGTACTCGAAATAGTGTAACGTAAAATGAACGATCGTTATTGCAGAGCTATATTATTTATATTTAAAAGACATGTAAAATTTTGAACGTTTAAATAATTCATATTCCAATGTATGAAATGCAATCTTTATTATTTTGTATAAATTGTTTCATATTTCATCCATTATATTACGCTTCATGAATTATTTAATGTCTATAAATAATCCATATGATTTTCGTACTAATCAAAAGAATTAATTTTTAATAGATTGCACAACATACTTTTTATCAAATTCAAATATTCTTCAATAAAGTATAATTTATACAAATGTTCTCTTCATCAATACATCGATTACAAATTTTAATAAGAGAAACAGAAAGGAGACACAGAGAAAAAGTGAGTCTATTAAAATTTTAAACGTCAGCTTCCTTTCCTTTTTTCAAAACTTTTTAATAAATACATACATGTCGTCCTTTTCCATCTTATAATCAATACAAGCAAGAAGAATAACTAAAAACTTGACTGTTACAAAACTGTTGAAACATTTTCCTACATAAATAAAAATTAGTTACGAGTAGCTGCAACTATAAGCGTTAATTCAAATCCATTTCGTTTCATTAAAACTCTCATTTATTTTAACTTTCACGTTAAACATGACTAAAATGTGTAAGAATTTCAAAACCGGAGGAGGGGAAAATTGCATAAAACCGAAAAAGTCCTCGTCTATTAATAACAACTAATAACAAGTCTTCTTGCTTTACAGCTTTACATCAAGGTGGACTAATTATCTATCCTCTTCCTCCTGCTTTAATATTAACTGCATCAAAAGAAAACTTACATTCTTTCAATCACTTTACTTGAAAAAATACCTTTTCAAAAGCAGCGTCCAGCTTCGATTAATGCAACGTACGAAAATCTTCTTATTTTTCACGAAGTAGTCTGTTAAATTAAACAAAGGGAATTTCTCTTGCATAAACATGTTTACACCATTTTGTCATGATCTCGTGACTAACTAACAAAAAGAGAAAAAAGAGGAGAAAATGTTGGAAGTAACCCTGAACATTTATATATCCGTCGCAGTTAAACCGGTGGATGAAAGCGTCGTCTCTGCCCTACATTGTTATCGTATACGGAAACAAACTGCTTTCTCTTATCGATGTATTATCAATTGTCAAACACATTGAACAGTCGTGTTACGTCCTAGAGCACAGTTGCAAGATATAATTTGTATCAGCCTCTGATTCCCGGTAACGTAATCACATTGAACGTACCCAAATTAGCCGCGGTTTACGCTTTGATACGAATACCAAATGCGGTCTGGTACAGCCGATAAATTATCGTAGCCCGTGTAATTACTATCTCATTTCGTCCTCGTGTAATTTCTACGAGCTACTTAAAACCGTGACACATCCAAACGTGAACAAGCTATGCTATCTATGGTGCACTGTAACGGGCATCGCTATGGTGTCCTCACTGACCGAATACATTTTTAAGGATATTTTATTAGTGGAAAAAGACAAGGAAATTGGTTATCGATGTAGCGATGCTAGTTTTTTGTTTTCGATCGTACGTGTTGCTTTAATTATTTCAATCGTCGGTTTATTATCGGGTTATTTGCATCATAAATAGTATAGCCGATTTGTAACACAACGAATTTTGTTTATAGTAAATAAGAAAGTCTATGGATTTATTCACATAGCGATCGAAAGAAAAACAATATGTGTGTTTATTTTCCTTTTTTCAAGAGGTGCAATTTTAAAATTCGATACATTACCAATTAATCCTGTACTATCAGAATTATTCTTTCATTTGATTTTATAATGAAATAGATTTTCATCAAATATCTTTTGTACATTTTAAAAATATTTATCACATCATTAGTTACACCTTTGATTTTTTCTAAAACTGCATAAAATGTATCGCGTATTTTATATATATATATGTATTTTTTTTATATACATATTTTTATTAAACTTCCCTTTATTCATCAAATATAGTAAATTTACCATGTCTTTTTTTAATGATTATAATCTTTTAGTGATATTTAAAGATATGTCTTTATTTAGATATTTTCAAAAACCACTCATTATGACATAGAGGATATTGGATATTTATTAAATAATTTTCATGCGATTTATTATGTTCTTAACGTAGTTACCCTTTCCACAACACAGTTAATTCATTCCGCTTTGCATGGAAACTGTGTTTTCAGAGGATCACGTTATAAAAAAGTTCATGTTATATTTCACGTACAGTTACGACTACATTATAAATATTTCACAACTTTTATATTATAATTACATAGCGTATACAATAAACAAATTTTGGTTCAAAAATTCAAATAAAATGACACTTTTTAGGGCTTTTTGAAACCCCCAGAGCCAAAGATGAGGATCGTTTTTTACGAAAATGTGGTGTAAAAATTTTTGGTCGATCTGCTGATGTGTGACATTCTCATGGATTTTGATGATGTTTTTTAAAATCTGGTACTTTTGAAACCTGCTGTATGGTTTATTCTGTATGCATTGGATTCGGTTAGAGTTATTTTTTATTTTCCGACCGCCGCGCCGTGAGGTAACACAGGGCGGTAAGCAGTATGTGATAAAACTGGCATTTGGAACATTGGTAGTGACTGTGCCATTACTTGTTTTGCCGGTTACTGCTTATCACTCTGTATGATCACGGTTTTATGCGGATTTCTACAGTTGAGACTTTTGTCGGCCAAATGCTCATAAGACCGAATTATTTTTAAAACCGTTCATTTCCGTGAAAAATAACAGGCATTTTCGGCTTCAGCGATTTACAATACTCCGGAAAGACACATTCAGATTAAAAATTTTGCAGTCCGGACACTATAGTTTATCTAAAATTTTTAATCCATCGTTTATCAATAACAATTATTCTAATCATATTGTGAAGGAATTAACTTCATCGAATACTATTATTCGATGCTTTAATACAAAAAGTGGGCATGAAGATTAAAATTACTTGCACATAAATCAAGGATTAAAGAAAAATGAATAAAAAATAAACGATGTCAAAAGCGACAAGAAAAAGAAACTTCGATATCGTTGTCGTTATATCATTTTCCGGAACATTTTCCAATAAGAGTATTTCCTCAAGAAAGTCAATTCAGAAAGATATATGTATTGGAAAAAGAGTGAATAGATCGTAACGTATCGATTTTTGAAATATTAAGCCGGAGCCACGACAGTGAAAGTAAATTTCAGAATATAATCTACTTCTCGTAAAATACATATTAAAATGTGGGATACTTAGTATATACTAAATAACATTGAAAAGATCGTGAAAGTTTATACAAACATTTGAATGTAGATCTATTCTTTCATTTGTAATTGTGCATTTGGATGTTTAATTCAATTCAATAGATAAACAAATGAATATATACAGATATACAGGGTGGTTGGTAGCTGGTGGTACAAGCAGAAAGGGGGTGATTCTAGACGAAAAAATAAGTCGAAAATATAGAATAAAAATTTTTCGTTTGAGGCTTTGTTTTCGAGAAAATCAACTTTGAATTTTCGCTCGGTACGCGTGCACTTTATCGCGTCTCGTTATAACGGATCTCACTGTAGATCGTTTGTACTACCAGTTACCGACCACTCCGTATATATATATGTCGGATTAAAGTCGCACACCATGCAAGGTTGAGCAGTTAAGCGCGATGTGCCCCTCCTCGTTACACCTGTAGCAGGACACCTTCGAGGATGTGACAGCCCGGTTTTCCCCTGGTTTTCACTTGCGCTTCTCCGCCTCCAGTTTTGTCCTCTCGCGGCACTCAGATGCTCTATGTCGGTGCCTACCACAGTGGTAGCACTTGTGTCGGGAGTCGAGAGGCTTATGTCGTTTAGCTTCAGAACTCGCGGAGGAGTTGCTTAACGAAGACGCCGGCCTCTTCACCGGGTAGGAGAGCACTGCCATTTCACTTGCGAACTGGTCCTCGGTCTTGATATCGCTTGTAAGTGCCATCCGTTGGATGCGCTGGTCCAGTGAGCCCATTTGAAGGAACACAATAGCGTTGACTATCTCGTCTTTGGTACACCTTTCCCACCTCGCCATCAGGAAGGAACGTAAACGGCTACCGTAATCTCCCATGGTTTCGCCCTTCAGTGGTGCCCCATTTTTCACCTTCCATAGCGCTGCGACAGCTGTTTCTTTCCCACCAAAGCGTGTAAGGAAACTGTCTTTAAACTTTGGCCAGGAGAAAACTTGGGTAGCAGGTACTTGCGTAAGCCACTGCGCTGCCGAACTTTCTAGAGCACCACTCAAGGCAGAAAGTAGCGCACTGCCTTGTAAAGGACTTTCTTCCATGATAAAGTCAACAGTCGCACACCATGCGGCTGGGTCGGAACCCGCGATTTCGGGGTTAAAACGCGGAAGCCATACGTTCCTAGATGTTTCACTCGGTCTTTGCTCTCGCGACTGAATTATCTGGCGCATGATGGCCATGAGTTGTTTCATCGTTGCACATAGCCCTGATCCCACTTCTGATATCGGATTGAAGTCAGGATTATGGTGAGGGGCGTTTAATGAATTTTCACTGGAATTAGCCATTGTCGTGGTACAATGAGGAGTTTATTAACACAAACTTATTAACAAGATTAGGCACTCGTAGCACTAGTGATAATGACCTTAGGTTCGAAATGAATCAGCGGTCACGGGATGATAGAAGTATGTTCTCGCACAGTTCAAGTCTAACCCTTTGTTAACAAGACGTGAGATATTCACTGGTTGTAAAGACGGTACTCTTACTCGTTAATGAGATCGCACGAAAGAATGACTCTCCGTCTCGATGCCGCCGTCGAGGAAAACTATGATGGGTGTGTCTAAGGGCACGAGGTCATCGGATTCGTTGAGAAAAGTCTTCGTTCGGAAAGTGAGAGAAATTGACGTTACTGTTAATTGGTCAATTTCCATGTTGGTGGTTAGGGAAGGGAGCTAGCCGCCCTTAAGAGAAAGTTCGAGAAGAGGAAGCGTCGTTCGTGAGAAAAATAGATTTCTCCTATTTTCCCGTAGTTGGAACAAAGACTGTTTGTCGGTTTGAAGAACTTTAGTTAAACAAATCTTAAGATTTATAGCGGGTCCTTGGGCTACCTGAACATGTACTGTGGAGACGCGTCGACATCTGGTAATCATCTTACTCGAAGAATAGTCTGCATGTGGCGAGCCACGGGACAGAAATCGTTGAAGTGCTTACCGACGTGCCCCAAGTATTTCTTTTAAGGAGAGCTATAGAGTTACTTCATGCCTTTGTTAGAGAAAACGTTCATCCCTTGACGGCGGCTACGTTCAGCGACTGGTTCGAGCCCAAGCTCACTATCATAAATCTCGAACAATCGGAGTGACATTTGTTTAATGTAAATTACGACATTACGGTATTTCCGAGAACCCAAGGAGAGGTTCCGGTGCTCTTCCATCTCCGACATATATATTGCTATTTGTTCTTTTTCAATATGCTATAAATGTAGCTATTTTCACTATTTGTGCTATTGTTTTATTAATTTTTATTCCAACTTTACAAAGGCAATAATTAAAGTTATAAAAGTCTCTTTACAGCTATAAAAATTATTCAATTTCTATAAATATTTGTCGGAGATGGAGAGACACCGGAGCCTTCCGTCGAAACCGGGGAAAAACCCCTAATATTGTAGTTTGGATTCCACCATAGCCGTAGTTAAACAATCACCGTCCTTCAGCCCGATTGTAATTGCCTGCAATCTATGAGAATGAGTTTGGGTTCGAGGTGATAACCAGTCACCGAACGTGGCCGCGGTCAAGGGACGAACATTTTTCTAACAAAGTCATGAAAAAGTCTATAGCCCTCCATAAAAAGAAATAGTTGTAACGGCACTCGACAGTAAGCATACTAACGGTTTCTGTCTCATAGCTCGTCATAAGCAGACCCTATTCTATGGGTAGGTCGATTGCCGGTTGTCGAGACATATTCGCAAAACATCGGCAGCCAGCCTAATGACCCGTCATAAACCTTAAACCTTAATTAACGAAAATAGGCAAACAGTCTTTTCCGTGAAGGACACTTCCAAAGACTGACCAATTAACAACAACGGCAATTTCCCTCACTCTCCGAACGAAGACTTGTCTCCACGAATATAAAAGACCTGGTGCCGCTAGAGAGTGGGGCAGTTTTACCTAGACAGCGTCACCGTGAGAGCTTCGAGTACGATTTCATCGACTAAGGTATCATTTCGATAGAGTGCTTACTTCGCGTGCTAACTGAGAGTACCACCTAGGCGTTGCCGACGAGTAAAGAATAAAAGAGTCCCGTTGACCGCGGATTCGTTATTGAGCCTAGGATCATTGTCATTAGCTTCTCGAGTATCAAATTATCGCGATTACTTGTCCAATTCCATCATGGTCATGTTTGCACTGGTAAATAACTCCTCTATTGCATAATGATCACGTCTAGTGTCAATAGGGATTCGTTTCACGCCCTTAACCCTAACTCTAATCGTAACGCCAACCCGACATATTCATAGCCGGAAATATAAATCTTTGTCTACATGTACGTATATACGCTTTTTATTGTTGAATAAATATTTTACATTTAATTGTCATAATTATAATTAATGTGTATCAAATAATTTGTCCACGAAACGTTTGTAATAATGATGACACAAATATCATCATAACAATATCTATGCAAATGAAGATACGTTTATAATGTTAAAATACTACATATTTTTTCGAGGAGAATTATACAGGCAAATTTTTTCTTTGTGATAAAACTGTGGCTCAGTAAACATAAATCCTGCAAACCAAAGCCACTAAAAATTTTAATCCTTCTGCATGCTACCACATTACACATACTAATGACACAAATTAAGAATAAAAAGCGACAGAATAATGTCGAGAAACTACGTGTATAAATGTAAGCAAAGTTAAAAAAATAATTAGATTGCTACAATGTACAATATCCATACATAGAAATTTTACAATGATACAAACCTATAATGAAATGAAAAAAAATTATCTTATATATAATTACAAAAATATATTAATTATTAAATATATAAATATATTATCTTAAATGTTAAATATATAATTATTATTGCACAATTATATTTTGATAAAAATGGAGAATTTTAAAGAAGAAGTATTTTAAATCCAATAAGATCCCAAATCTATTAAGAAAAATTATTACATCCTTTTCTTCATTAATTTCTGATATTTTATCAAGTAATGCAATACATTAAATTTTCTTCCAATACGGAAATAACATTTTCAAAACTTTAATAACTATTCGAACTGCTTTACAATAAGCTTCACATGGCTTTTCTCACGATGATTTCGAAAAGATTAACTTTAACGGGAAATTACCCTTTTTCCCCTACTTACACAAAGCTTCGGTAACCCATCTCTGTATATTGATTTCTCCAATCGATGCCCTTTGCTATCCATCTCGAATTAATTTAATCCACAATCCCATGCATTTTAACAATACCTTACATCAGCCCTAGATTTTCTATGAAATGCTATTGGAATACACAAAAATATCAATGTATTTTCATGAAAATATTGTTTCTATTTTTCAGGCTTGTAGGAATACACTTAGCTACACTTTTCGTTATATACATTATCGATATATTTACATATTAGGTTGTGTAATAAGTTTGTTTACCACTCATAGTCAGTATTATAATTTGAAGAATATATAAACAAACATACGGTGAAAAATGGATGAATATTGGATGAATAAATATTGTTTATAATTGCCTATATCATCTAATAACTTTTGTAAACGATTTGCTTCGTTACTTTACATTCTACTAAACTAACTTTAGTAACTTTTTTTTCTAATAACAATATACTAAAGCTTTTTTTACGTTCGTAACTATTGCACGGAATTTTCCTTAAGTGCCCATGAAACAATGCACGTTGCACGTTGATGCAAATTAGTCGTAAAGTATGCATTTAAAATTATTACAATTTCCATGTTCGAGATTATTGGAAAATAGTTTGTTTATTGGGAATTATTGGAATACCTATCTGAGAAATTTTGTTCATAAGAGATCGTAATAGGTATAATTTAAAGAATATAAAAAGACATATATGCACGTAGGTATATTGGAATTTTTACATAAAAAGATTACAATTTATTCATAATTATATATATATTCCGGATTAAATACATCTTATATTCAATTAACAATCTTTGATATTCTTTTGAAAAAATGCAAACAGTTACGTAAATTAATAGTATCTAGATATTCCCATAATCAATAAAACGATAAATTTATATTTATTCAAATTGATCCATTTTACAAGTCGTATCGTTGTTTTAAAAGCTATATAAATTTCGCATGATTTTAATATATTTAATACAATAGCGATTTAACAAGTTTCACATGCATTAAAGATATATTATTGCTCAATACATCACTTTGTTATTTAAAATGCTTTGATGAATATCGTTGCGATACCGTGTACAAACCCAACAAAATTAAATACAAGTCAGTAACGGGTCAGTAAATCGTTTAATCACGGAATACGAAAAAGCATATATCGAAAGGCAACAGATTTAGAACAAATCATTAAAACAAATCGTCAAGGAAAATATTACAATCTCCGTACGAAATTGGCCTAGCCATAATCCGTTTAACGCGAACCATGTTGTACAACTAATTAAACCGCAACATAAAACGCGAGTTTACGAAACTTGTTTCATTCTGGCTCGAACAAGTTGGGAACAGGAAGCAACTGACTTTCTGTTTACACCGGACAAATTGTCGCTGGGTGTCTCACGGTCGAGTCCTCTTTATCTCATTGAACTACGGCTTAATTCTCCAAACAGAACACACAATGGAGACTATCGTCGTAATTTCTACAATATTCTACCTGAATTCTTGTTGTCTTTACAGAGAAAAGCAGTGAAAGACAACAATAAGTAAAATAGCGTATACATATATTTCTGTGAGAAGAATTTTAACCATTATAAAACTTAAACTGATCGATTCCATTCTTTGACACTTTCTTAACACGTTGACTGCCACGCGTGTTTTCAAGGAAATCTCCGTCAGGCCACGCGTGCAGCAGTACTGAGCGTTCTCTGCTAGGTGCTCCCATCGATATTTTAGTAATGTGAGTCGCTCAAGCGGTGGTCTCAAGAATGATCTCTCGTTTCGTTTGTCGCAACATTAAAACCACTAGCTGTTGTTGAATATAACGAAGGAAAGTGTGGTACAGATTATTCCGACCAAATCGTTTCTTATGCCACCACAATGAGAAAAGGAATCAAATGGCACAGAAAACTTGGCATTCGACTCCTTCTGGGAATTTCTGTTGTAAACGCTTTGACAGTTTACAAAATTGCAACAAGGAAGAATATAAATATTAGAATATTTAGACAATTATTAATTGCAAAATTATTAGGGTTATCTGAAAATACAAAAAATCCTTGTCTTCGACGGAGTCGGCATAATATCGCCGTTCGGAAAAATGATTCCGAAAGAAGCATTAGACGCGCATGCAAACTATGTTATGCAAATAAAAGACGTCGAATGGACCGAACAAAGGTACAAAAGAATTTGAAGAATACAACAACTTATTGTCCAAATTGTCCCGACCAACCTCAGCTATGTATAAGATGCTTTAAAGTTTTACATTCTAAATAATTTTTTAATAAACCAGTTTCGTATTACTTTTATATCAATTCAATAGTTTTACTATTATGGAATATCTTTTCAAATACCTACGACGATCCTTCGCAAGTAGTAAAATAAGCGACATTCGAATATGGGTTACGTGGCCCGACCAGAAACGTTGCTGACACCCGAACACGGATGTCGTGGCAGTCAACGTGCTAATTATTTAGTAAACTAAGGATATTTAAGTGAATTTATATACCTATTTATAAATACGTCTAGAAAAATAGAACTTACATAGATATTTGTCTTAAATATTAATTTTACGGACATCACTTCTAAATTAGTCTAATTTCGATTACTGTACGAAAATTATTTGTGTAAATAATATTTCTTAATAAGATAAAAAGTGTTTCAAAGCCGAGAGTGAGAAACGTAGCAAAAGTGAGTGTTGTTATGTGTGCGCCTGATGACGATGACACTGCACTTTACTCGCTCGCTTGGATAACATCTTCACGCGAGAGAGAGAGAGAGAGAGAGAGAGAGACAACGACGCTAAGAGGTGACCTCCGAACGATGGGAAAATTCTGCTGAGACAATGTTTACTACTGATTAATCCTCTCCGACTAATGAGAGAATGTTTGTTGTCTCCAAATGTTGAGACAATACGAACTGATCGTTATGGTTGGTTAAGGTTAAACCATATTATACTCTCCAACTGCTGTGAGTTGATTGGAAATGAAATGCTGAACTGAGACTGACAGCTGATCGCTTCGACTACTTAAACGATATTGACTCCACAAGAGCTTGGACATGTTGACGACTGAAAGACTGACGGATGAGACTGTTCTTTCCGAAAACTGTTTGGTTTGTCAAGGTTTGAAATGCTCGCACAAGATTGATGATGATTGAAATTTAATTGTTAGCACAAGTCAATAAGGTTTCGTTTTTACTAAAACTGATATAAATTGTGCATGAAATTAATATTAACGATCACAAAACAGCTACTTTATCTAATCCACCTATCAAATCTTACAAATTTACTAAATCCTCGAATTTTGTTCTAATACTTCTATATAATTTAACATTAATTTTGATCGCAACACTTTTAAACCAATTAACATTATCGTATCGGGTGCCCATACAGAACAAGCATAGTTAATCTCACAATCATCCTTTTGAAATAGTATAACTTCTTTTTCCCAAGCTAAAAGCTTTGCGTTTATTTCCTTATTTTTCTCCGTGATGTAACCTCATCCCGTCTACTCGCTGTTTTCAACAAAAAAAGGTTGAGAAATTTTTAATAACTACAGGTACGAAGCGCACGGCTTTCCAGAACGTAATATTGCACGCGCGTGGAAACATGATTTCTGCGAGAATGAAACTCTTCGGCAGTAGTAAAACCTATGATTTGGCCTCCTTTCAGTAATTACCATGCATATGGCTCAGACAAGTACGTCGGTTTATCCGCGCAGAAATGAAGACGCGAAGCGTTTTCCACTGAACCAAACATCACCGAATACATAAAAAATTTCATTATAACACATTTGAGCTTCTTTTACGTATGTGATTTGTTTCCGGATTATAAAGTTCAACAAATTTGTGATCTGACGAATAATACAATCTTTTATTCCGCATATTGTACCTTCATCTTCCTTTGTGTTTTTGTTACATTTGTTTATAAATCGATAAATTTTATATATTATCTTGTTCTTTTTAAAGATGTATAAATTTCATATAATTTAATATTGGGCTTCTTATTAATTAAAAATGACAAATTCCAAAAATGATGTACACTTCCGCTGAAAAATATTAGAACAGTTGTTATGCTTATTTCAACAAGGGGAAAAAAGTCGTTAAAAGATTTTAAGAAATACTATTTAATTTAATACGTCGTATTTATGATAAAGAGAACAAATAGTATAGGAAATGCTAATATATTAACAATTTTAATAAAACAATGCACATAATTTAAAATTAGTAATCCACATGAAATTTTGTCGGGAATAAAAGGCATCCTAATACTTTTGATTTTTAAGTATTTATAGAAAATCCAATATAAAAATGAAATAAATTTTAATGCATGTATAAAAAATAATATTTTTTTTTTACAGGATTTTGTATACGTATGTTATACTTTCAAATCCTTGTGGATATATACAGTAACATGTTTACAAGTAAGTACATAATCTTTGTTATTAAACATAACTTTCTTTACAATGTTACCTACAGTAATTTCGTCCAAAACTTTCAATAAAAAAGATATTGCACGTACATATGGTCTCTTTCGTAAAAAAATATTATCTATGTAATCCTTCTGCTTTCCATTGTTATTTACTACATTTTAGAATTACAATATTATATTGTAAAGAATCGTTACCTGCATGTGTTAAAAGGAAATATTCAAAGTTTCTCGTGTGATATTTTTTTCTTCTCAATACATATGATCGTGAAGCAATAATTGATCTCCAAAAAAAATTTAATATTAAAAATAACCAATATCATTTAAAAAATATATGTAAAACAAAACGTTATAGTTAATTTTTAAAAAATTTTAACAATAAAAAATTCACCGTTTTTGCGGTAAATCTTCTATTAATAGAATTCATAGCATTATTTTCCCGCAACTTGAACCAATAATTTTGTTCGTCAAAATATAAATTTTTCAATATGTTTCCCAAACATATGTAATTGACATAGTTTGTAATTATGAGATATTATGTTTCGCATTCGAAACTACTTGAAGAAAAGAGAATTTACCTCAAAGCAAATAGCGATTCAAAGGAAATTTAGAGTTCATTTTATTCCAGAAAATTTTGGAGAATATAATTGAAATCCGGTTCGCTTGATTAATGAGAACAATTTCGAAGCATAACAAAACCAAAGAAGTCACTTATGTCTGGAGAAATTACCATTAAATCGGGCGGAAGCGTAACGAGGCTCATACGGAACGATGGTTTTAAACTGAAAACGAGGAGGACAACCGGAGCGAAAGCAGAAATGAGAGAAAATGGATAGTGTCAGCGTCGACCAATCTACTTGCACCCGAGGGGATAAACTTTCAATTGCTGTAACTTGGTAACAAGGATAAATTGGATATTTTGTTACGGACTTGCAGTTTTGACGTCACGTTGCCCTGCATGGCGTTGTATCGCACCATGATATTCCATTCAACTGACCAGAAACTGAAATTTTTGTTTAATAGATGCCAGATGACGTGTAAGGTTCGTGCAAATGTCGTATTGATTTAGCAAAGTAAAGAGGATAACACGTTTTGTGCAACAGAATTTTCATATTAACGCACAAAATTAATTAACTAAACGTATGCATACTAAAATTTAACTTGACGATAGTGTGGGGAATCATGATATTGTGCATCGATACTTTTAAAATTGAAGTTATGTATTTTGTATCGTAAGATTTAGAAATTAATTCAGTGTCCTCTTTCTATAAATTTACCATTTATTTATTGGTTTTGTTTTTGGACTAATTCCAGTTTATGCACATGATAGAAAATTGTTTTCCCCCATACAATTTCTTTCAACTTTTATATATCATTGCATTTTCGTCCAAAGCAGAACAAGTCATTACATTGTTATTAATGTTCATCGCGATGTTATTTCTTTTGGCAATTTATACTATATTTAATAAATGTTAACATTGGTCCCTTAAAATCCCAAAATGGTTGGAAAGTGCTGAAATTTACAATGGATTATTTATAATTAATTCAATGTCAATATTAGTACATTTGAAAATGAAGAAAAACTTTTATCAAGCTATTTTCTGCATAGATGAATTCGATATTAGGTTGTTCTATAAGTGTCGAATTTTATTTTGCATTTACTTTTGATTTCTAAGATAAAATCAAATAAAACGTACGATTAATAATTACAAAGATTAACAGCGGTATTAAAATGGAAATGACCAATACCAATGAATCAGAAAGGAATTTTGTTGTATCAAAACGATCAGTCGAATCATACGTCGTGAACATAATATAAAAATATCATATATGTAAATACAAGAGCACATTTGATATCATAGGAGAAACTGATGTGAGCCGGATTAAAATTTTTCAGAGTTAAAACATTTTAATGTTAGAAATAAAAATTTAAAAGTTGATTGTGGGCACATCATCGTACAGAATATTTTTCACCACATAATCTTCTGGTTAAAGGTTATTTTCTGTGTGATATAGAAAACAATATAAAAGGAATCTCGTTGACGCTATGTGAAGTCAACGCTGTTTATGAAAAGGCCAGATACTTCCTTATCCAAGGCAATATAGTTAATGAGAAACGAAATTATTTCCTTACCACAAGCATACATGTTGATGACAATATTTGTACTGCAATTTGCTAAACTTTAAGCTACCTCGATTAAAAAATTTGTTTGAATCTTATCCATATTTTTATCTTAATCCAAATAACTTAATATCGTCGTAATACTGTAGACATCGCAGAGTTGGAAAATAAAATTCAATTTCATTTCATCGAAAGCAAATTGTATGCACTACAAAAACGATTAGTTATCGTACAGCAAGTAAGGAGCTCTTTTGAAAAATGATTCAAAACAAAATACAGAATTGCGTAAATTGCATGGGAAATTTCAGTATTGGTTTTTTTTAATATTAGCTACATTTAAATTAATAGTCATTGGACTATGAATATTTATGTATTAATGCGAAATTTTGAAGTGGAAAAATACATGGAATACTCATAAAAATACAAAAAAAACATATGTATGTGAAGAATAAAATATATAAAATATCCAAAGTATAGTACTCGTTACGATATTTAGTAGATAAAACAAATCTCTCCTAAAATTTCATTGGTTTTATTGTCTTTAGGAAATACTAATTTGCATAAATAACCATAATAATATATAATATAATAATTACAATGGCTCTTAAAGAACTTCGTTAATAAAATTTCCGCAACATTCAACTATCTGACTGAATAGAGTCATCACTTATTTATAGTATACTAATCATACACCCATAAGTCATTTTTTAGAAAGCTTCTTAATTATAATTTCGAAGCTATTAAGAGTCGTTTGCCGAATTGCGATGAATTTTCAACTAGAAGTACGTAAATCTTTCGTGTATCTTTCATTGTATTAATGATCTAATAAAATTGGCAACTTACAACCAGATAACATGGCACATTATAATTCTAAAATGAAATTCAATTTACATACAGGGTGGAAGAAAAATATTAAGCATCACAATCACCACACAATGATTGTTTGATGCAGATTTGTTTAAAAATGTTGCCACAAAATTGACCTTGACTTTGAAATTTAGGGTTAGACCTTCTTACTTGCATCGTATTCTACTTACCACGAGGATCTTTGTCAAAGGAACAGGTTACGACTCAACTGTTCTCCCTAAAGGTGATGTTAAAGTTCCATTAGCTACTTTTACATTATTTACAATATGTCTACATCTCACAGTCAGATAGAAAGTAGATAACAAGATATTAATGATATTAATGTAGTATCGGAAAGGATAGGATTAGGATAATTTAGATTTGTAAAATTCTCCTAATACTATTTATTTAAGATAAATAAAAATAACAGATACTAATTGGACAGAGAACGATAAATGTTCAACTTGAACTAAACGCAAAAATCTTATCCTACTCAAATCACTCTCGCAACTCTATAACTCTAACAACTCAATCTCTCAACAACGCTAGCAACTCAGGCAACTCCGCAACTCTCACTGATTCTCTCAACTCTACGACTATACTCTTCGGCTTCTCGACTAACTCTGACCTCTCGATAAAACGTTCTCACTTCTCGATCAACGTTATTTTGTCCTTTTCCTAATCCGGTCCTGTTTTCGTGCCGCAAGGACTAGGTAACTTTAGTCAATAGGTTTTTCTCATATGTAAACTAACAGCCGAGGGACAGACGACACTGTTTCGATCGGTTGCTAATCAAGGTTTTTTTTCGACATCACATTAATGAGGAAATAGGTAATTATTGAAGCAACTGACTTCATGATTTCATATTATTACAAAATTGCTTACTGTACGAAAAAAACTTCTCTAACAAGAGTAGAATAACATCGAAAGAATGGTTCCTTTAACAAATTCGAACCTCGTGATGAATAGATATTGAACTTGAATATCAAGGTCAACGTCAATATTGTCGCAACTTCTTTTGACAAATCTCCAACGATTCAGAAGCGTAGAATGACGCTGTGCTAGTCATGGCACTTACTTTCCTCGCATCCCGTAGATAACGAAGAAAGCGATTAGCAATTGCATAATAATTGCAAATTTGAATCCATAGATTACACAATAGTTACGCCAATGCTGATCAATCGGTAACCAAAAACACATGAACCTTCTATAAATCAGAGATTGAACACAGACAAAATGCAATTGAAATTTCAGTGAGGGGATGAATGCATAATATATAGAACGCTAAGCGAGACAGGTACATGCCAGGATTCTAATCAAGCTTGAACGGGTGGCTTTCACTCTCTTATAAACAATGTGTTTCGAAAATTACGCAGTCAACACTAATTCACTAGTTAATTAAATCTTACTACCAAGCCAGCTGCGAAGGGAGAGGAAAGAAAAAGGCGAGGCTAATCCAACGCGAATTTCATGAGAACTGGTGCATTTGTTTATGGATGCTTAAACAGCGTTTGCCTAAACTTGTGAAGTGTAAAGAAGTATAACGAATGTTTTGAAGGTTCTTTCTTGAATACTTTTTCAAGAAAAATACAGTAGTACTGGCTAAGGGTAGTAATTTAGGGCTCAGTTTTCATTATTCACTTTTGGGTTGCAAATACTTGCAGTTATCAAAGATAAATGGTTCGCTATTAGATTGGTAGATATAAGAATATATCCCTCTTTTTAAACAAAATTTTAATTATGTCACGATTTTTTAATTTTTATCGCACTATTGCTCTTGCTTCAATAATGGGGAAGAATTTAGCACAAAATTTAGTCGAGAAATCATTAATACCAATAACGATATTTTTATATTTTTCTGAACTTTAAAAAAATTATTTTAATGGTAGAAAAACAAGATTCTATTGAAAATAACGCAAAATACATATAACATAGTTAAACAAAATATTCATTTTCCCTTCGAAACGGCATATTTTTAGTGAAGATAATTTTCACATAATTCTATATAGTGTTTTTAACAATTATCTATTTTCATTATTTTGTATGGAAAAGCTTATCGATTCTAGAGATTTAAAAGCCATCGAAGTCTTATATTTTAAGCTCTTGTAGATTATAAGCGTGAGTCTTCGCTAAAAGTACTCCCATATCAGTAGATTGTCTAAGTTTTTATAAATATTTTCATATACGTCAGAAAATTAAAGGATTGTGAAATTTTGACCGGGAAATTGTCAATATGCGAGCTGATGAAAAAAAATTCATACAACAATCTCACTTTATAGAGTGGAGCCTTCACTTTCGCAGCCTAATTTTTACAAAACAATTCTTCAAAATAATTGAACTTTTTCAGAGATGCTTGTTCGTTGCAAAATAGAGTGGAAAACTATCAAACTATCAAACTTTTACAGATTCAAGCTACTCTACAGAGTGAAAAATAACTTTTTTGGGATTCGTTTTAAAATGAAAGGAAGTCACCTCTTTACGACGACGTCTAAAAAGTTGATGTACGATCTTTTTTCGCTGTTTTATCGCTCTTTAAATAAAAAGTGTGCCGCTGGCATTGGCATAAACCAAGCTACAGCGCGAGGTTTCATGGTCGGACTTGTACCTCGTGTGTGATATGTGTGTTTAGTATGTACCTAGTATGTGTATTTAGTGAGTTTGCAGTATATGTCTGTCTAGCATGTATTTTATAATAGCGATGGGGGTAAAGGGCTTCACCCTTTAAAATAAGAACAGGTAGACTGTTGGTATGTCTTTGTACACAAGGTTATAACAGTTCAAATATCGATAATTTTTCGGACAAGATATATGAGAAATGTATGAGATGAGAGAAGTATAGCGATCCTTCAATTTTTTGGTGTACTACGTAAGAGCAGAGAACTCCCTAAATTGATTCGACCCCCACAATTAATCTAATAGGACTATTATGGGATCAATTGAATTGGAAAATAAAGAAGTATTACTCAAATTAAAAGAATTCATACATTAAATAAATAAAAATAAACAAGAAAATTATAAGAATTAATACAAAGGAAGCCAAAATTGTATAAAATAGACATAAAGAAAAATATTCGTTACTTTAATCAACAGAATATTTACAAATATATGAAATTTTGTTAGCAACTATTCCAACGATTTTAATGTATTTTATTATTTTTTGTGTATATACGTAGAGGAAAGAAAAATAAAGCAATGCCAAGTAGAGTAAAAGATTTAAGAATATTTTCTGTCTATTAGCACATGTACACTGAATATTGGACAGTACATTTAACAGCATAGAAATTTTTATATATTTCTTTTTTTTATAATTTTTTATATTTTTTCTATTATACGCTTTTTCATATGGATATCTAAAAAAACAGAAATTGCTAAAAAAAACTCATAGATATCTGTAGGTGAATACATATCAAGGAATCGCTGTATCATATACATATGTATATACATTATACGCGTAGGTGCATTGGTATGTGAAAACCGATAGCTGCGGTTGTCCACATGAGGACGGCTGCTCGTGGCTGCCCCAGTACCCCATCCTTCGTTTAACAAAGTAATGAAACGCCGATATTCATACCTTCGTAAAAGTCCAGATATTTATATTTAATGGCCTCTCGAGGGACATTTCCATGGACAATTACCGATGTTACTAAACGACTAGCTACTATCGCAGTTAAATATATGTATATACGTTCGAGTATGAAATATCAAATAATAACAAATTTGTTTTATCATATTCCACAGATTCTGGAAAGCAAAATAAAATTTCGTACAATTTTGCCCAAAATCTGCTAGTAATAGACAAGATTTCGTGTAACTTTAAATACGACTAATATTAAAGTAAATTATTGAAAATATACTTCATGTTTCTAGTTGATTAGAACTACAAAAATCTTTTCGGTATGAATATTGTAAAAGATAAAGGAATTATTTGTTTGTATTTTATGAAATATATTTCTATTGTATCTTTTATTACATTTTGTTTATCATGTTTTTTTACACCTTTTTTTATCATTTTTTCTAAGAAAATTACAACGTCGACCAATGAAACAAGAACAAGAAGTAATTAGAGTAAAATAGACTATTCCTTAACTATTCCACAAACACAGGAAGATATAACAGTATTCTATGGTTAAAAACAACGATTATTAGTAACATTCTGCACTACTATTGCAAAAATTGCGTAAAGCACAATTTACAATAAAACTTTTCTTTCATAACGAAACATAAGTCCATGTGCTTAATCATTTCCAGTTATCCACTAAAAAATGTTATAATAAATAAATATACACTTTATGATGTTAATATATTACATTGAAAATACATATACATATATATATACTTATATACATTTAATATACACTATATACATAAGTAAATAAATAAATATATATATATATATATATATATATATATATATATATATAATAGATACATATGAAAGAATTTTATTACAATCATGAAATGCTGAATTTACTTCCATTCATACATGTACTTATATCCTTTCTATATTTGTATTAAATATAAAATTTTGATTACCAATTATTAATGAAGAAATTTGTTTAAAACTTAATAACTATCTATTGAGGTAATATACTAACAGTAAGATAACATTTTCATCCTTTCTATATTTGTATTAAATATAAAATTTTGATTACCAGTTATTAATGAAGAAATTTGTTTAAAACTTAATAACTATCTATTCAGATAATATACTAACAGTAAGACAATATTTTTATAAACTGTCCCTACCACCCATAACTTCTTCTGCATGGAATTGGACAAAACTGACAAGAATTTAATTTCACGATTCTCAATCCACTGTCATTTATGACAGAATTCAATATAGTAAATAATATTCGTGAAATATTTATAGGAAGTGACTATCGACTGTCGACTGTCGATCCAATAAAGCGTAACCGTGTAGTGAAAAGCTGTTAATCCGACTTGGGCATTTATGCTCATTGCTCTGTTCCCTGAGGAGTAAGCGTAATAAAATATAGCCTATGTCCATGCGGAGGAAATACACTTTCCAGTGGTAAAAAAATTATCCAAATCGATTAAATAGCTTCTGGCATTATCTCGGACACACTCGCATATATTTACAGACCTTCTCTCTTTATAATATTAGTATAGATTATGAATGTTGTAAATCTGTAATCCAAACCAATACGATAAAATTCCTATAATTAATCATTTTATAAATCTGTTACAAGAACTTTCAACTTGTTTTAAAATATCCCGTCCAGAAATTATTCAGAAATGTCGAAATATTCAAATATTTCACAGAGCAAAAAGATTAAATATAACAATCTATAATCAGAATCTTATTTTACTCGGTACGAAAAATGAGATAATCGACTGTAATTCTACTACGAATGAATCAATCGATACCAATAAAAAGATATATTAATAAAGGATAGTATTATAGTGAATAATACGTAAATATGATTTAAAAAATATAGATACAGATATACATAACTTCTTATTATTAACTACATAACTTATACTTACATGTCTAAATAATTTACGATTATTCTTTATAAAAAAAATCTCCAATGGTTTTATTTTCTTTTAGAAATGTAATAAAAAAATGGCTATTTTCTTATTGTTCCTTATTATTATCATTTCAATCTTAAAATACAATATTCTCTTATACTGAATATTTTGGAAATGATAATCGTAAAATTGGTCGATTTTATTATTAATTTCATTTAAATTATTTATCATATCGAACCGGCTGTTCCTTATATTTATGCGGTTTAAATATTTGTACAAACTACTTTTCATTTAAACAGCGTCTTTTCTACTTCTCCTCGTCGCTTCCATTCCATTTATCGTCACATGCCGCCTCAGATTACGTCCAACAAATTTAATTTCAGCCCATAATTCACAAAGATTAAAGCAGAACAGTGGTTTAATTAGGAGCGACGAAAAAAGCACGGTTGGAAACTACTTTTCAAATGATATTGTACCGAATCCAGCACTGCCAAGTTTTTAATGAGAACCGTCGACGCTTTCTATCGTCAAAATGAAATTCTATCAGCCATTCTTCTTACACATTCAAAAGATTTTGTATAAAAATTTCTCTTCAACCTCCATTCTGTGACTCGTACCCTCAACACAGTAAATCATTCTTTCCCCGAAATATTTTTCACTACGCGTACTTATTAAATTACATATTCGGTTTCAATTTCAATTAAATTTCCTGTCAAGGTGATCTATATCATAATTAATTGCGCAAAAATTTATGACACTTGTTTATCATGTTAGTACTATGCCATTTTTTACTATTATATAGTCGGGTAGAAGAGCGATATCTTTAGAAAAATCATCAATTTTGAAATATCTAGAAAATTAATTCTAAATTTGAGATATGTACTAAAATAAAAGTATCATCGTTAAATAATAAAATTAGACTGGTTAACATTCGTCTAAAATCAATGAGTAGACTTACAGAGAAACTTGGTCGGAATGTACAATAAAAGTATAGGGACTATACAAAACTATAGAGATACAAAGTCAGGGACTCATTAAATAGCGAAAAATAGAAAAAGGACAAAATGGATGGGATATACGATAATGGTGAATCTGGAGTAATTACGCGCGACAATAGATGCTATTTTGTCCGCATCTGACTGCAGAATGTAAGCACGTCACAAATAAAGTGAGTCTGAAAGCTAATGGACTTTAAACATTCTTTTCCAAAAGAATGCTTGAATTGCGACCCATGATCTTTTTGAAATTTTTGATTTTCACGATGAATAGAATACGATGCCATAATAAAAGCGTGACCTTGAATTTTAAGGTCTGTCAATTTACCTTTTTTAGCAGATCTCTACCAATTCTGAGGTGTGGAATACGTCTGTGATAATTAGGCAAACATCTTCCTACATCGTATCATTTACGTACCTAAATTATCCAATTTTGTATGAACCATGTATATAAAAACTAGTATATTTCAGAAAAGCGGAGTTACCAATAGAATGAGTTTGAATTATCCATATGTTCACTTAAGTTTCAACATGTTTGTGTTTAACTGCAACGAGTGTTTATTCAGTCTGTCGTTGTTTGTTTCTATTTAAAAGCGTTTATTAACAAAGACTCTTACATTGTCCAATTATATACAGAAAAATTATAATAAACGCAGACTAACACAATTTCTATTACCAGGTATGTAAATATGAAACTGGAATTTTTGTATAGAAAATACACGTTTATTGTATGAAAATGATTAAAAATATTTTATTCGAAGTATTGCCCATCGCTAGCTATACATTTTCCCACCTGTCTGGCAATTAATGGATGCCACGCCAAAAAAACTGTCGCTCTCTTGAGGCAAACCAGTCATCGAGGCATTTTCGTACATTTTCGTAAGAAGTGAAGTGCTGGTCAGAAAGTGCGTGTCCCATCGATGCAAATAAATAGTAATCGGACGGAGCCAAGTCTGTTGAGTAAGCCGCGTGCGAAAGTATTTCCCAACTGAACGCTTCGATCGTTTCCTTGACCGGTTTTGCTGTATGTGATGGTGCATTATCATGAAGCAAAATTACTTTGTGTTGCCTTTTTTGATATTCTGGTCACGCATAGCTTGATTCAAATCGATCATTTGTTGTCGGTAGCGCTCGGTATTAACGGTTTCGCCAAGTTTTAACAGCTCACAATAGATCACGTTCCACGTTCCACGTTCCTCACGTTAAAATTGCCACTTCTGAATTTTTTAAACCACTCAAAGCACTGTGATTTACCAAGAGCATATTCACTGTAAGCTTCGACAAGCATTCGATGCGATTCTGCAGCAGTTTTCTTCAAATGGTAACAGAAAATGCTGTCCACAAATCGTAGTTTCCAGGCACAAAATTCGACATGTTCAACGCTATTACAAACTATGCTGTTGTATGAAACTTGTATTGTTCTGAGTCGAAAATGTTTGTGAGATGTCAGCAAAGACTTTTGGCATCAATGATGCAGTTTAGTGATAACTACATTATAAGCTAGGGCCATCTATAGGAAAATTCCGGTTTCATACTTACAGAACTGATATATGTAACATGTAACATCTTATGAAACATACCCATTTAATTATTCATCACAACAAAAATTTAAAATTCTTATTTAATTAACAATTACTCTGTCGTTATCTATTCACAGGTACAGAACCATAAATTTAGTATGAATTTTTAATTATGCGACGTATTATTAATCTTCCTCTCATATCGTTTATGAGAGATATTTTCCGATGTAGCTTTTTACGATATCAGATGCAACTGTTCAAAAAAACAAAAAAGCAATCTGTTTTTAGAGTGAAAATTTAAGATTCTTATTTAATCAACAATTACTCTGTCGTTGTCTATTCACAGGTACAGAACCATAAATTTAGTATGAATTTTTAATTATGCGACGTATTATTAATCTTCCTCTCATATCGTTTATGAGAGATATTTTCCGATGTAGCTTTTTACGATATCAGATGCAACTGTTCAAAAAAACAAAAAAGCAATCTGTTTTTAGAGTGGAAAATTAAATAGGTGTTATTATGATTTTAAAAACATTCATTCGTTTAGAATTCCGATTTTTATATCATTTTCATTTCACATATGTATATAAAATAATAAGGTGAAACATGAAAAAAAATTCTACGATAAAAACTCAATTGGTAATTATGTATGACCGCGAAATGTGTTGACAAAGTCAACATTCTGAACAACTTTTTCCTGTACATACAACCGCTGCATCTCACCACTCGGCTATAGTTCCCAAGTTATATAGTAATTTTGCATTGATATATTCAAAGCTATTATGTATATTACTTAATATAGTACTGTATTTTATAAATTTTTATTCTACATTGAATTTTTATTCTTACAACTTTTCATTATCGCTACGTATACTTGTAACATTTTTGAACAATTGAAGATCAGATAAACTGCAACATTCCATATATCAGACGATTCATCGAAAATTATTTCACGCCAGTGTTGCTGGCTGCCTAATGGCAGGCGCATACTATTCTGGCTCAACTAGCAACCAGCGATTTTTCTTCTTTATTTGTACAATGTTAAAAATAGTTATCTTTTATAAATGGATTAAGTTTAGATTAAGATATATAAAAGTGTAATTATGATTTAAATTTAATTCAGAATTTTTGTGAATATTTTGGAAACTAAGGCCGAGCACCAGTTATATGTATAGGAAAAAGTTGTTTAGAATGTTGATCTTGATAACATATTTCAAAGTCATTGAAATCGGTAAGATCTCCGCTATTCCCAAAATTGCCTAAATACGATAGCCAATATAAATAAATATTACGAAATATAAAATAATAATTACTAAATTTTACGACATTTCTAGTACAATCTCTGATAATATCGTTCGAAGAAAATCGAATTTTTTATTTAATAGAATCTTAATATAATGTCTTATATAATTTTTAAAAATTCATATAAAAATGAAGTAAGTATAATTGAAATAGTAGTACAAAATTTAAAAGTAATATTTGTAATTTGTACGTGATTAATAATAAGTGGCTGTTTCACTGATAATTATATAGATTTGTTTAATATTGATTAAATACAAAGATTATCAACGAAGCCATGTATTTTATAACTCATTATGCACTCCTTTTTTATTTGATTATAAGATTTCTCCGTTGTTAATCAAATTGTCCCTCAGTAACCAATCTGATTCTTACATGAATATAAATAATTTGCAGTTAATCTTAATCTATTTCTAATTAGTTTATAGTACTTATAAATGATTATGTTGCTAATTGTAAACGTTTGAAATTTACTTCTTGCTTTCTCAATCATACTTAAAGAAATTTTAGAAAGAGCGATACTGTATAGAGATTGTAATATTGTATTTGAATAAGTACTTGATTGTACTACGTATAATTATATTAATTCTTTGTAGTACAGAAAACAAGAAATATTCGTTAACCAGTGTCATTCTGAAGCTTAACAAACAAAAATAATAAATAAATAATTAAAGGAAGGGTTTGGTCATATGTGTATAGTACATAAAAATATTTTACCAACTATTGGCAAATTCTTGAAATTTGGCACATATGTCTTGTGTCTTGATGTGACTTGAACCATTTCTACTTTAAAGATTGATGGGCTTTTCGTCTTCTAGTTATAAATGATAAGTGACTAAAATTCTAGCCGAATCTAGTGCTTAGGTTTAACGGATAGTATTTTCTTAGCCTGCAGATCTGGTCCGACGTATTAAGTAATTTAGTAATTAGGGGATTTCGATGTTTGTTAACTCTTATGATATATCTATTACTATATTTTGTTATTTCTTCTTTGACTGTGGGTATCTTGAGGTCGCGACGTATTGCTCTGTTGGTAACATACCAGGGTGCATCTATTAGGGATCTTGGAGTTTTCGATTGGAAAGTGACTAAAATGCGCAGGAGACATCAAGGGGTTGTTTTTGTTTCAGTGGTTTAGGAACGCACGTGGAATTTTCAGAGCTAGTAAATGCATGATATGAGCCTGGTATGTGTATAGACTCCTGGAGTAAAAAAAGGTCAAACAGAGGAAGAGCATAGATCAGGATTGAAATTGTGAAATCAAAATTAAAAGTCAAGACGCTAGCACAGAAACGCGAAAGATCTTTTAATTAAAATTCAATGTTATAAAGTTAACCAAATGTTAAAATATATATATTTTTAGACCTTTTAGTTATGTTACTAATTTTTGTTCTTTGGCCCTATGACAAAAAAGCAATCTTCGATATTTAAATGAATCTTATACTAATATCGTAGAGGAAAAATAAATTTTTATATACAGTAGGAAACGAGAATGGATGGACAAGTATCAATAAAGTTTTGTTAAATGGTACTTGTTTATGCAAAAATATAAATATCAATTTCAATTCTGTACTAAATAATCTATGTACTGTAAGAATATATAACAGATAAAATTTAAGTATACGTACAATACTAATACTAGTCCAATTAAATTTCATTGATGCAGTACTTATTTTACATTGTTCTTTTAGAAGTTATTGGCTGATTGAGTGAGAAATATATTTATTTCTCTACAAAAAGCCTCAGAAGATAAATATTACCTGCTATTATTAATAATTGATCAAACAAATTTGTCTTACATCTTAAAAGGAAAATTCGGAAATTTCTTAAAAGAAATAAGAAAAATATACCTCGTATCATATATTCTAGTTTATAACTTCAAAATATTTAAAAATTTTATTTAAAAATTACTATATTCGCATTGACAGCGATTGCAATTTTCTCATATCTACAAAACCTGTATTTTTATGATAAATATAAAATTACCTTGGTACTGAATAACTGAATTACGGATAGTGGACTGTAAAAATAAGAAAATTAGACTTAAATAAAAATTTCTTTCACCTTCTACGTTTTATAACGAGTACTCTACTTTGTTTGATTATCTTGGATATATTCACATATTGCATTTGATATATTTTCGTACATTTAATTTTCCCAAACAGCAACCTATTAATAATTTCGATAACAATAAAAAATATATATGTACATATATATATATATATATATATATATATATATATATATTTATTAAAAGATATACATATAATGTAATTACAAGTTATCAGTTATCTCTTATTACCGATCTACTCGCACAAGAAACTTTCATTATGCTCCCTCGAGAAATTCCCCAGTGAATTATAAATTAGAGATCTAGTTCAGATGTCTACATTAATTATAAAGGAGCATTGTTTTCGAAGAAATATTTTTCCTCGTGATAATTCTTGTGTTTATGAATATTCAAGAACAAATTGCACTTAAACGTAAGTCATTCGTTGCAGTCTATTTTGTGCTTTTTTAGCAGCTTCATAATATTAGTTATTATTATTAGTTATTAATATTAGTTATTTCAAACGCTTCAAAATTTTTTTGACCAAATGTTTATGAGAATGAAGTGAAGAACATGCCTTTTCATTACGAGAGCGTATCTTTTCAAAAAACTGAAGGATTTTTCTGCGAAGTATAATCTGTTTGTTATAGGAAAAAAGATTATAAGAAATAAAATTATATATAGCAAATTTCAAATGAAAAATTATGGATTGGTCATTTCGGTTACTGCGATAATCCTATTGTATTTATTTATTATTGAATCTTATTCTGAATGGAAAATATCTGAAACTAAATCTACTCATCATCATCAGGATAAAAATTCAAATTGTTTATATTAAGTATATGTATAACACTTTAGGAATTAATAAACTTTTGTATCAGAATCTGCACACGTTATCCATTTTATTTAAAATAAATGAAAGATATTGACGGATGGCCTAACTTCTTAGTTAAGAACTATACAACAATAGACCTGAAAACAATTTGATAGAACCCAGATTCCTCGCCTATTAATCCTTTTGTAGTAGCAAGACTTTCAGAATACATACTTATATATGCCATAATCCTAGTATCAGAATAGCGTGTGTAGCCTTAGATCCCACGATACCAAGCAGTATCGTTTGCAACCATTATATTGTTCCAACCAAATGTTCTCAACTAAAGTCAGTGCCCTTAAACTCTAACTCTCTCTTTGTTAACACTGTGTTTACAAAGGTGTAAAAACAATAAACAGCAGAAATATAGCCAAAGAAAAATTACCAAAGTAGTCAGAAGAGAGGATGAAGTGGAAGGATAAAAGAATATTAGCAAGATTCAGATGTGGAAACGAGACCAAAGCAAGGGAATATTGGAAAGAAGAGGAAGAAAAAAGATGCAGACTATGTAAAAGGAAAGAAGAAGACCTGAGACATGTAACAGAAGAATATGAATTAACGGGAGGACCAAAGGACATAGGAAAAACGCTAAATGAAACGGCAGAAGGTTTAACAGAACTAAAAGCAACAATAAAGAAGAGAAGGGCAAACGATAGGAAGGATGCACAGCAAGGAGGCTAAAGCCCAAAGTTGCAATAGTTTTTGGTCATTAGTGGTTAATTTGTAGTTCCTAGTTTTAGCTTTTAAAGATAGAATAATTAAGGGAGTGCGATAGAATAGAGTGGAAAAGAGGGAAGGTAGACATATAAGAAGAGAAATAGACATAAGAGATGTAGAACCAAAAGTTGGTCCAAAGCCGAAAGACACGGACTAAGCAATAAGCAGCAAAACAATAAGTGTAATAAAGCATCTTCGCCTGATCTTGAGAAATAAGGATCAACTTTATCTAAATGAATGTCCAACATAATTTAAGACAACAAACGTTCTATACTAAATCTAACTCGACATAATACTATGTCGTAGATATATGTATATCTACTATAAATATACTCGCATTAATGTTTGCAACGATATACAGAAAACGAAGAACTCAGGTTGAATGTAAACGTTACGAATACCTGTTGGTCTCTTAGAAAACATAATTATTAGGTTGTCCGAAAAGTTTCTTTCGTTTTATGAGGAAGTAATAGACGTACAACGTTTTTTGTTTTATATTATTTTGTCGAAATATTTTTATTCTGTTGACATAAACACTGCAAAATTTCACAGACTTGGTTTCATGTTTGTATGAAGGTGAACTGTTGTAAAAAAAAACAAGTTTGCGAAAGAAAGATACTTTTCGGACAACCTGATATTAAGGCCGGATGAGGCACGTTATCAAGGAAACAATTAATTAGAACTTTTCATCCATATAAGAGAATCCAAAATATATATTTAATCAAAATTTATCAAAATTATTTCGAAGATATGCAAGAAAATAATCAATTCATAATTCTAGCTATGTTTTGATCTGCTTTGATATGTACTTTTAGAAAATTCTGATACTAATTCGAACGTAAGGCACAAATTAGAAATCACATAAAGGGAAAAAATCATAATATTTTGTACAAAATATGTATAAAGCATAAAAATAATACAAAAAAATTATTTCCATGAAAGTTGTTTATCTTTAAGAAAATCACGTTTTTCTAAGGGTTGAGGTGCAATCATGTTAATAAGGAAAACCATATGAATGGTGTAATCCCTTTGTCTTATTAATATTTATAAAAATATTCGATAAATTATTATTCAAACATGGGTACATTTCATAATTCATATATAAGTGCGTATTATTCAAAGCATCCTGAAATACCCAATAAAAATTAACAATAATAAAGATATATAATTTCATTAAACAATAGTACGCTGATATTAAAATCACTGCAACATTGCTGTCGGTACTCATAAAAATTTTTATGCTGGTGATAGTTATAAAATGTGAATAATTAGGAAATGTGTATAATTAATAATATACATAATATTATATGTATAAATAGATAGATAGATATTTAAAAATATTATACATGTCGGAGATGTAGGGACATCGGGCCTTTCTTTAGGAAGATCCCCAATACTTGGGTTCGAGCCCAAGGAACATTGTCAATAGCTTTTGTTTTACTTATTAATTATTACACGCCTAAAATTTCTAACGAAAACCCGACATACATATATATAGTTATTTACATATATAAATAACAGTCAATGAAATCATTCGAATATTCTATTAAATTTATAAATCAATAGGAAAAAGATTTACATGAACAATTCTTTCACACTTTCAATAATATAATATTAATTTTCATAATTAACAGCATCAACTGGATATCATACGCTTAATCCAGAGGATACTGTATATCTATTATATGTAATTTGACGACACAAGAATAAAAGTTATTAATTAATATTTCAAATAAGTAATAAAAATCTGATCTGCTATGGAGATATTGTATCAAAGGTACCATTTCAATTTCTAGATTACTCATAAAACGTTCGAAACTATCCAATCAGATTCGCTGAGCTCTTACTAATATACATACGTATGCATATATGTATGTACTTAGATACAATACTTGGATCCTCCATATGTAGAAACGATACGCGAGCGTGCTAACGGAGCCGCAATTGGTTCTCACACGATTGGTCGACTTAATTGCTCGTGCCGGCGATTCCATTTACCCGGCATTAGCTAATATCAATTAAGACTGACTAAATCGCGATTGTCATGGGTAATTAATACCGGTGGCTTGATGGAAACGGTGATTCAGCGTTCCTTAACATTGCCGATGCCGGGTGTCGTGCAACGACGCGCGTCACGACGACACACCCTGGAAAAAGCTCACCCAGTCTCCATTCATCCACTGGTAATAGGTTGTGAGCATTACGGTGCAACGGGTCGCTACAAATTTCTGTCTTCAACTATTTACCGTTTCACGTCTATGAATTAAAGAGGAACTACACAAAGCCAGCCATGGTTTCCTCTGGAGATTTCGCGTCGTCTACCATGCCCCTCTTTCGACAATGGCGATACGAAAACGATATTGCAGGTCGTTTCGGATACACCGTGAATTACGAGCACATTTGCAACGAGCTGCTCTCTCTGTGTGTTCGTTCTTGGAAGTGATCCCTTAAGACGTACGTTGAAAGATAAATTATTATAGGAAATAGAATATTAGATGGTAGTAATTGGTTATACGGTAATATACAGTACAATAGTTTTAAGCTGTTTATGTTATTGGATCGAATAAACATATTTTTAAGAAACGTTGTCGTATATGCGACTAAAATTTTAGATATTTCTTCTATAGCGCTGGTTTTTTTCTGATTCATAAATTTATTAAACATAAAAACTAAATGAAGTAAATACTATCTTGTTATCTTGATATTATCTTAATATTGTAGGACAGATGTGGGAAATATGTAAAAAATAAAAAGTAGGGTTTTAGAATAAATGAAAACAACGTGACAAGAAGTACGGAATGAATTTAATAGAAAATTATTCAGCAGCATCTCTCACAAAACTGCTTTTTTATCAGAGAATAAATACCAAATTATTCTATAATAACCAATATCTTTCGATTCGTTGTAATTACTAATGCGTAGATTAAATACTTTAGAAATAATAATAAAATCAAAATAATGATAAATATCTTCTTATATACATATTTTCTCTTCTCAAAATACTTACGTTCGAAAACAAGAATAAATAAATCTAAAAATTGACCTATCGCTTAAACATTCCCTAATTAAATAAGAGTAAAAGAATCAAATTATAATTATAATTGTAATTATGATTATATTTTCCCATCTTGTGTTCCAAAGCAGGTAAATATGCGAATTACTCGACATTCCGTAGTACTTATTATTATATGCACATTTTTATGTATTTCACTTTTTTAATCCTGATTAAAAATCTTTATATTTCAATCGTTTTAATCTGATATATGCATAAAATGCAAAGAATGACGTAAAGACTTAAGAATATATGTAACATCCAAGAATAATATATAAGACGTAAAAATTATATGAGAAGCATGAAGAGAAAGTCTTAGAGACAAAAAAGGAACTAGTAAAAGAGTGTATAAAGTAAAGAGAGAGAAATTGGGGAAATGGCCATGAAGGGAAAAGAGCAAGAAAGAGAAAGAAGGGACTAGAAGAGGTGAGAAAGGGAGGGACCCAGATAGAAGCAAGAGAAGAGCAAGAAAGGATGACAGCAGACCAAATTATAAAAAGAAGAGAGAAACAGAAGAGAGGGGGGGGAGGATAAGAGAATCCAAATATAATATACATTACAGAAATATCACCAAAGAAAAATTACCAAAGTAGTCAGAAGGAAGGATGAAGTGGAAGGATAAAAGAATATTAGCAAGATTCAGATGTGGAAACGAGACCAAAGCAAGGGAATACTAGAAAGAAGAGGGAGAAAAAAGATGCAGATTATGTAGAAGGAAAGAAGAAGACCTGAGACACGTAATAGAAGAATGTGAAATAACGGGAGGACCAAAGGACATAGGAAAAACGCTAAATGAGACTGGAGATGGTTTAACAGAACTGGAAGCAATAATAGAGAAGAGAAGGGCAAACGACAGGAAGGAAGTACAGCAAGGAGGCTAAAGCCCAAAGTTGCAATAGTTTTTAGTCATTAGTGGTTAATTTGTAGTTCCTAGTTTTAGTTTTTAGAGATAGAATAATTAAGGGAGTACGATAGAATAGAGTGGAAAAGAGGGAAGGTAGACATATAAGAAGAGAAATAGACATAAGAGATGTAAAACTGAAAGTTCGTCCAAAGCCGAAAGGCACGGACTAGGCAATAATAAATAATAATTATATGAGAAATAACATTTCTTTTAAACAGAATTATATATTTTTTCATATATCAATATATGCATTCCAAAATTTGTTATAAATAATTAATAAGCCATTTACGATAAAACAAGTTATTAATTTAGAAGATATTTGAGTTTCAATATTGTAAAATGTTAAACTAGTATACTTATCAACACTTACATTTTTTCTATCACACGTGATATTTTATTTTACAAAAATGACACAAAGTATCAAAACAACTTTAAAAACATTTACTATGTATTTCCTATTCTATATATCTTATTTTGAAAATATATGTATAATATTTGTTGGTTTTTTAAATGGATATGTATGAATAACTATTCGATTTATATTACAGTTGAACAAGTAAGTCAACCAATGGGTTGACATGTGTTACAAAGGTCGACAAAATTTCATAGAAACATACAATAAACTCGAGCTTAGGTAATTTAGTCAATTTCAGAATTGGCTTTCTCTCTCTGATAAGAGGTGAATTTTTAAAGAGATTCTTTTTGATAGTACCAATCAATATGCACCTGTTAATATGGAAATTGATAATCATTATAAATAATTCAATCTAAATACTTCACAACAGAGATTTTTACATAATATAAAATTACTGATTCTACTAAACGTTTTCTTATTCAACCTATATATTTTTGTTATACAGTTTGTTGATCCTTACCTGTTATTACGTTAAATAGCTAGAAATTCATTTTATTAAACTATATAATAAAAATACAAATTTCTTCATTTCTTTTTCTTTAATTTGAATTTGAATTTAACTTAAGAAGTCTATGTTCTCAAGAGGAAAAATCAAACCACTTTTTAACACAAGTTATACTGCAAATCCTTCATAATAAAATGTTAACTTTACTCTACTTATTTAAAATATCCTCTCTAAACCCTCCATTTTAAAACGTCTCTGAGGATAGAAATTGTGCTACTGTTTTATTCGGTATATGTTTTTCTTCATTCACAATTTGAGATATTTAGTTATCATTTCACAACAGTTTGTATAACATAACTTTATTTACAAAACACGAAGAACTTCAAATACTCCGACATATCTAGAAAAATGAAAACAATGCTATAACGAAATAACATCTTTCTATTTCAAATTTTTACGTAAATCCATCATTTCATTTACAGACAATATAATACTGGTATGGTAAAAATACTTTACCATAAAAGCCTTTTATGTCCATATTGTATGTATCTCCTATATAAAACATTTTGAAATTTCATTAACATTCTAATGAAACATAACTGTCATGATTATATTGATAAGATTTTATATCAATTTAAAAATTTACATATATAGAAATTACAAGATATTTATTGTACATATATATATATTTAATAAAAAATTAGCATACCGCCATGGATAGATATCTTAAGCATATAATAAGTGCTAGTAAGTGTTAAGTCCATTGATTAATATAACGGATAATTAACATTAAAGGTTTTGTGATCTCTGCGAAATACAGAGTGTGTCCAGAATCGTGATGTAACCGGCTGGATGAGGATTCTACGTGCAAAAATAAATCAAGAAGAAAGGATAATATTTACTGTATAGGGCTCCGTTTCCAAAAAAAAAAAAAAAAATGAATCGTCAGTTACAGTCTGCTTCCTGTTATTGCTGTTATTTCCACCATATCGATCTGTACTATTACTTTCCTTTATTTTGCATTTAATTTCAATGGTATCATAGATAATGATAAGATTAGTACTTTTTGAGAATTTTAGAATCATTTTATTAGTGTAACAAATGTTTAAAATGTTGACCGTATTGCTGCATACAGCTCTGCTCGTTAAACTAAATTATCGCACGCTTCTTGTTTTCTTCACTTCACTTTTAAATCTTTTAATGCTAAAATAACGTTTACTTTTAAGTCTGTTAGTATGCTTGGAGTACACTTTAGACTTGATAAGACCCCATAACAAAACGTCAGCGAATGGGAAGGGGAATGTTAGATCCGGCGAAACGAAAAAGATTAATAGTACAACACACGACATCGCGGACATAAGGTAACAACAACAACCATAAGTACATTTTGACATCGTCCATATTTTAATAACATAAACACGAGCAGAAACGCAAGTTTCATACCTCAAAATTTGCATTTAATCCACGAGTACCTGACGGGCTTTCAAACTCTTTTCTTCGAAAACGAAGCCTTAAATGAACAAATTGTATTTTTTCTTTTTAGACATTTTTATTTTTACATGTAGAATCACTATCCCATCGATTGTACCACGATCTTGGAGACACCCTACATATATCACCCTAATAAATATCTATATTCGTACTAAATATGTATTTTATAATTTCTATATACATTTTTAGATTTATTCCAGACTTTATCCATATAATATATTAATTTGATGATTTTATACGTTATAACGTAATACTATATAACGTTATACGATATAACGTAATACTATATACCGTTATACGTTATAACGATATACTATATAACGTTATACGTTATAACGTAATACTATATACCGTTATACGTTATAACGTAATGCTATCTGACGCTGTATGTCATATTGTAACACTATATGACTTTATACGTTATAACGTAATACGATATAACGTTATACGATATAACGTAATGCTATATACCGTTATGCTTTATAACGATATACTATATAACGTTATACGTTATAACGTTATAATGTAATGCTATCTGACGCTGTATGTCATATTGTAACACTATATGACTTTATACGTTATAACGTAATACTATATAACGTTATATGTTATAACGTAATGCTATATACCATTATACTTTATAACGATATACTATATAACGTTATACGTTATAGCGTAATACTATGTAACGTAATACTATATTACGAATACTATTAACAGCGGTAATAAAATTTCAAAATGTTTCGTACAACACACATAATATATTCATAAAAGATACCTGCAAATGTTCGAATATTTTCGCAAAATTGTGTAGTCTAGTCCACTTAGTAACAGAAACATATGGTACTTCATTTACGACAAGTTCCACGTAAACGAAGTGAAAGTAATACTAGAGAAAGAAAAAGTCAAAAGGGAAGATAAATATACATGATCGTCGAGGGAGTTTGATGCAAACACAGAGAAAAATGAAATTTCAAGCACGAAAGTCTCAATAGGCAAACAGTAATTGAACAAGATTTGCTGAAAACACGTGGAAAACGTTATTACCATTTCATTCTTGCGATATTTCTACCTTGGTGGTATCACTGATAATCCATTTGGCTAGGATATTTCAAAAAAGTACAAATATGCCATCGAGAATCGTCATAGCTATGATATCATATAACAGGGATCGGTGGTAGCAAAAAGAAATATTTTGCAACGAGATCATTTTCCATTTGGCCGTTTCAGCGACACAACGTTAGGGAAAATATTTTTCCGCAGCGAGAACGTGAAAACCGTAAGCGAAAAATACGCGACATTAATCCACGCGATTTTTCTTCTTCCCGATCGACGCGCTCCAATGAAATGATACATGCAGATCCAGTGAAAATGCTTGGAAAAACTCGATTGCCTTAAAGTTCTGCAAACACTGGAGAACATCACGGAAGAACGAACATTCCAGCAACATTTCGAAACATTTCGGTGAACGAAACGCGGACGTCCTCGATGTCCTTCTTCTCCGCTTCTCGTTTTTATAACGTCGGGAGATTCGAGCTCGTCTATCGTGCGAGCCCCTTTAGGCGCACTAAATATTAATAGACGGGAATTGCTTCGAGCTCGTTCGCGCTAAGTCAGCGAACTGGACGGTTTCGATTAAATGCTCCTATACCTGCATTGCTGGCAACTTCCTCCATTTTTTCTACTTTGATACACAATTAAGATTGCTGTCATATTCAGAAAAATTTCTTACTGTTAGAGTGATTTTGTAGTTTTCGTAGGTTTGCTTCTGTAGCTTTATTCTATATACATAATAGAAAGAAAACAGTTCAAAGATTAAAGCTTCAAGGATCATGTGGGAAAAAGTTAAACGCGCAACAGAACATAGATATTTTCCTTACAAAATTATATGTATTCGAAGAACATATTCCTATCATATATTAAGCCTTTTACAGTATAGTCAAAGGAAGAATAGGACAAAACCTTTAAATATAGTATACTATAAATTTCACATCTTAAATATCGTTATATATAAGGCAATTATTAATATCCATTGCTTATAAAAGTTTGAAAATAGATATGTATTTTTTGTATGTGATACCAGGAACGCAGAAAATCTTAAAAGCATTTAATTTATTCCAAAGTTACCCAAAATCACTGTTGCTTTTTATTTCTTTTATACATCGTCCTTGCTTATTTGTCATTTGTTACAAATAATAACAAATAAATATTTTTATGTTAAGTTATAACATATACAATGATGATTATAAATATTTTAACCCTTGATAAATTTATGTAAGAGACAACTTTTTCGTTTCCTCTTAATATAATTTTTTTTACCTTGATCTTATGTAACAACTCCCATACACGTATGAGATTTAGCATTAATTCCTACAATAATTTTTATCTTAAGCAGTATTATTTAAATAAAAAGTATTTTCGATATAAGTTCATGATCAGTTTTAAAAATTTATTTTCCCGCTCTGAAATCCAAACATTTTAAGTTTTACAACTCGACTATATATTTTATGAAATCGCTTGGCTTGATGTTAGTTGTGATGTTTTCTTACTGTTCGTAATATTATAAATGAAGAAGGGCGTATAAAAATGTACAATCTCCTTACAGTATGAATTTATCTTGTTTTGTTTTTCATTTAAAATAATCACCGTTTATACTTGTTTTAACAATTACAAATTCTACAATCTTAAAATAAGGGTTATAAAACAACGAAAAAATGTGTGCATCCTGAAATAATATCTTTCACCTTATTCTTTATTCATTTTAAAATATAATTAACATAAAAATGTGGTGTACCATATCGTATTTATACCTATATATACTATCACATAAATTTCAATGATGTTAGTTTACGTCTTCGTAAAGTTTAGGTTTAAAAATTTCATAAAATTATCTTTACGCAAAACTAAAAATGTTTTAATCTTTTAAGAACACAGGAAAACTCTTTATAATGTGACATACCATAATACCTAGGTATCAGATCGTGTTCCATTGACACTGGAGATTTTCATTAACATTTTTATAAAAAACTTCAAGATTTATATTTCGAGCATGTCACACTATATTTCATATTTATATTTCAAGAATATCAAAATGTAGAGTAGAAAGTAATTTTAATATGAATTTTAACTAATTTTAACATAAATATATAAATTTAAAAACTTAATACAAATTAAATATAAAATGCTCTATATGCTAAGGTTTAGATCGACTACGAATTATACAATAAAGTAAAACATATAGAAAAATAAAAAATATATAATCACTATTTATTTTGTTTCTGCGACAAATTCGACAGATGCAGAATGAGCACGAGATAGTAATAAGTTGAATACCTCAAAAGGCTGATCAATTTTTTAATTTCATTACATAAGTATAGAATTAATGGTCAATTTTCAAGAAGTAAATTATTTGGTTTCATGAGTTCATTCATAACAAGAACATGACATAAATAGTAGTAGACTTGCAAAATAAATTCAAAGAATAATGTTTACACCACCATCAACACCATCACCTTTTCCCGGTCTTTAACCTATGAAATTGTCAATGTGGCTTCTAAACGGCTCACTCATAAATTTTCATTTCGTTTATTCTAGGTCTCGATTATTCGGTGAGACTCGCTTTAGTCGAACTATCTCGGTTCTAATGAATCTGGTTAATTGAGTTTCTACTATAGTATATGCAATGTAAATATCTTAATATATGTATATATGTGTATATAAATACTAGCAAGATGAATTACATTTTTTAATAGATGATGGTGTACATAGTAAATACATAAATTTGCGCTATATTTTATTTCTTTTATAAATGAGATACATACATTCGGATAAATTATTCCCCAAAATACAAATTTAAATGTGCACGAAACTAATTTCGAGGAAAAGAATCTAAACATGGTTAAATCGTTAGTGTTTAATACGCATATTTCTGCGCATATCAGAATCTCCACGAAACAACAAAACTTTAGAGTTACTAACGATGGAAATTTGAAATTTATTTTTATTTTCTAAATTATCAATGCAAAGTAAGGAATCAAGCTTTATGTTCGTCTATATAAAATCAGCAATTTACACTAACAGAAATTAAGTACTTAAAAACTATAAACAGAAGTTGGATTCTGTTTACAGGAAGAACCTTCTTCTGGAAGAACCTTCCAGCACTATAATTAATAATCGAGTGTCTTATCTGTGTAGCATATTTAAGGTAGTTATTAGAAAAGACAAAATTTAATGTTTTTTATGAAATATAAAAAGTTCGATTCAATATCGAGTGCCTAGACAATATGCTATATTTTTTAAGAACGAAGCACTTCAAAAACTGAACATTTAATTTCTGAGGAATAGAGTTTTAACGCATTTCCATAAATACATTCAATATACATAAATATACGCTAAAATATAATGGAAGAAAATAATTTTTAAGTGCATTGTATAATAGACATTGCATTAGAATTCAATATATCACATTTGAATAAAATTCTTTTCGTGTCATGTCTTCTGAGCAATTTATTTTTTTATTTTTTTATTTTTTTTTTTTAGCAACCTTTTCATATGAAAAGTTAATATTTACTGGAGAAATAGCAAAAAACTTTTTATATTAAGAAAAAAATTATTTTTTATATACGTTCAATAAACTGAAAAACATTTAAATTTTATTAAAATGTAATTATGTTATAATGCAAAACACTCGTACGTTAAAATTATTGAAATTCTACTTTGAATATGATTGAATATGATATAATAAAATATAGTTTATTAAGTGTATTTTATTAGTAATACTGTTATATAGTAATAAATAAAATAAATAAAAAATGTAAATTATTAATTGCATAAAAGAGTAGTATAGAATAATGTTTTGTGCCATATATTATGGTATTCTCAGTTACAAAATATTTAAAAAAGAAAAGATACATACAACCAACGTTGACGTAGGTAAAATTTTTAAATCGTTCTAAATTAAATTTTAAAGAATAATAATTTACTTACCAATCGCAGTACACACGCCCAAGATCCTTGTCAACGTTGACAGATGAGTGCTAGTACTTCTAACGTATGTGGACATGCCGCCAGGTTCTGAAGATACGTTAAAATCCTTCATGTGCGACACCATATGATAAACAATGAATTTATCAATTTGTTATAATATACAATATGAAAAACACTCGTGAGTAAATAGAAAGGAATTTAAAAGCATTTAATTTATAATAAACAACGCGCTATATGATTATCAATTTCAATACGTTATGCATTACATCCATCCTCTTTCGGAGACCACGCACAACTGAAAGCATAAGTCCTTTCAGAGAAAGCTTTTGCTGTCCCCGCGCTGAACTTCACACATGCGCAGTTTGTATTTTATCCGAATTTTTCTCCAGCGCACATACTTCTCAAATTAAATAATGTTTAATATAATATATAAATTTCATATAACCGAAGTATACGGTTTATTAAAATTTATGTTAACACTTTATATGAATATTAAATTAATCAAAATATAAACTTTGTAACCAAATGAAATAACATGGACAATGAACTAAAATAAAGTTTAAAAACAATGTTATTATTTTTGAAGATAAAGTGATTTTTAAATGATGAAATTAAAAATATGAAGTATTATTGAACTTAAAATTTGCACTACATATGACATGTGTATGAAATGTAAATACATTTAAACATATTAATTGTTATATATTTACAATAAGCACGTCCAATACAGATATGTGCATTACAAAAATATATTCACCTGCGCACTTAAGCGTGTGCATCAATCAAATAACACATAGAGCTGAGTGAGGTAGAGATAGTTACAACAATATATTCGCTTCTGAAATAACAGGAGTATTTAAAATATACATTTTTAAAATTGGAACACTAGCTCGTATCATTTTTGATACAGTGTTTAAATATTCTTTTTGTTTATGGTGCAAACACTTTTTACAATTAGAGCACATTTTAATACTGTAATACAATAAGATTTCTTATTATTATATAACAATAAGGATATATTTATATATCATATAAAATGTTACTTTTTATAACACTTAGATTATAAATGTTATCTAAACTTTTAAATCATTAATTTTAGCTCAATTGTCAATAAAAAATAAATAATAGAATTTTTATCGTACATGATTTTTATATCACAAACGCAATCACGAATGTCCGCTTTAAATGTATAAATGGTAATTAACATCCCTTTAGTTATGTCAGCCGCATTTTACCGGATTATTATTTGTGTAAAACAATGAAACACAATTTTAATTAATAAAAATAAAAATAATTTTATAAGATCAATTTTTGTAACTAACATAATTAGTTGTAATTCATAGCAGTTTTGTTTTTGATTGACTTCTTTTTTCTGCTTTTGCTACTCCCAGCATTCTCCGAATCTGTAGTAGGCGCACTTAACTTAGGAGATTGTCCAGGAATTATATGTTTTCCTTGAATTTCTAAACCCTCGTGATTATTATTATTATGAATAGTTTGTACTGATGGAGTAGATCGAGAAATAGGACTTAAAGGTTTCCTGTTACGTGATACTGGTACCGATGATGATGTTACAGATCTAAAATTATAAAAATAATATGAAAGATATTCTTCATAGATAAAAAAAAGTTTAACGCTTTCATCATACCTATTTTTGCTACTCGAAAATCGTGTCGTGTCGAGTGGAGCAAGCTTTATATTTTTTGGCCACACAGCAGGAGAAACAGGAGCATGCCAAGCAGAAATTTTAGCTGAAGTTGAATTTTTTCCCGAATTTTTAAAATAATTAATATTTTTACTTGAGCCTAATACAAAATAATATTCACACATAATGCTAAAAATATTTTTAACATCCCATATGTAATACATAATATTAAAAAAAGGTATGACATGCCTTGAAAGGAAGAATTTTCTAGAGACTGTGCCATAAACTTGATTGGAGTAGTTTTTACGGTAGAAAAGCTTTCTCTGGTTGATAACACATAAGGCACAGGACTAACTACAACCTTTTCATTAAAAACAGTACCAAGTTTATTTCTACTAGTGTGTGGCCTTAAAAGCTTATCTTCCATAATAGATTCATCCTTCTGATTTCTTATTTTGTCATTATTCATAGGATTATCATGTTTTCTATAAGTAGATAAATAATTAACATTCTGCATTTCTGTATTTATTTCATTATTCTACAATACAGTCTATACATACTTCTGAATTTCTTGTGTATATGTTTGACCACTTTCTTTTCTCATAGGTAAGGTATAATCTTCTCTTCCTTTACTATTACTATTTAAAAATCTGCTTTCGAGAGATATTGTTTCCTCAAACCAATTTACCTTTGTACTTTTTGCAGAACTTTTATTACTGTGAATAGTAGCTGTATTTATTTGTAAAACATAATTGAAATCATCATATAATGAATCAATTTCATTTCCTTTATTTGGAAACAGCTTGGATATTACATATTCATAAAGCATATCAAATATTTCATCTTGTGATGTTTTCTGTAATCTTTGCTTAGATGAATTTTTCCTTTTCTACAAATAATATATGTATATAGTCTTTTCAAAGATTGAATTTTTTTTACTAAATAATTTTCTTTCTAGGAACAAAGGAATTTTTAATGACAAGTATTGTTATTTTTAAGTCTATTAGGTTATTTTAATAATATGTAAAATATTCAGTACCTTTAATGAAGTACTATGTTCTGGAAATACCTCCTCATTATTAGAATCAAAATTATTCTTTATCTGATTATAATTTATATTCGAATCTTGATAGATACTTTTAGGTGAAAGAAACACATTCTTCCCAACTATTCTTAAATGAGGTATTTGCATTCTCCATTGTATACATTCTTCCAAAACAGATGTTTGAGTTACTTGATTACCATCTTCATACAATGTACTTTCGATGGCTTCCCACTGTTCAATAGCTTTCTTTGTTGCAATATTTTCAATTTCTGAAGAACAGGATATATCTGTTGCAGTACTATTTTTATCCCAAGTTGATACATTGTCATCAACATCTTTCCGAGTTTTCTTTTTTTGTAAACTTGGTAATTGAAAATAATCACTTGATTTATTTTGATTATCTTGAGAATTATTCACTCTTGGTAAAATTTCAGAAGATTTTATATTTTGTAGTAATCTGTAAAAAATAATGTTTGATATTCTTTCACCATAAATTATATATAAAATAGAAATTTAAAAGTAAAAGTAATTTACAAATTATGTTTATATGTAAATATTTAGGTAAAATGAATAAAATGTTATTACAAAACATACGTGTTGCGTTTAAGTTTCCTTTTATGCATTTCATGCTTCTTAAAACGGCTTCTTTAATCAACTGAAGTTACTTTTAATCATTTATCTAAAAATCTTTTCGTCGTACTTATTACACGAAACCTACACTGACCAGGGTAATTTTATTGATTATTTCCTTAAAAGAAAATGTTTGGTTTAAACCTTTAATTTGAAGCATTCTACCGCCATCATATTATGAATGATTTATTATTTTCTTTGAATAATTAAAAAAACACAACTTTACCATGAGGTAACATCTGATGGATTAAAATTTATGAGTCGTCACACAATTTAGGTATATCTTATTTACTTTCGTATAATATATATTCTAGTTCTAAATCGCGTATTCACTATTGGTCAATAAATGATATGATAAATTTTTCTATAAATTTAGTATAAAAGACATTGTATCGTGTGTTGATATCCTGTTTAGAATTACATAAGTAATTACTTTAAAACGTATAATAATATTATAATGTATAAAATCGAAAATAAAACTAATTTGTAATATTACGCTATTGCATGAACTCGCTTTTAACATAACTGCGTGAAGTTTGCTTCGACGAATGTATTTAGTTAGAAATATCCCGTATGGACCGAGGGTGAAACTTAAATTAACTTATATAATCATGTATAAGATATATCACTTATATGTGTATATTTATTGTTTTCCTTCAGATTATAGACTATCTACAGCTTATGATATATATATAATCTGAAGGAAAACAATAAATATACACATATAAGCGATATATCTTATACATGATTATATATCGCTTATAAATTATTGTAACACGGTGCATTTATGAACTTTTGTAAACTGTTATATATAAATAATAAATCTAAATATAAATAATAATATATTAGTATATAAATAATAATATACGTTATATATAAGTAGTACAGTATAACGTAAAATCGTAAATGATGCAAGTTATAATGTGTGTAGCCGTTCGATTGCGTGGATTATTACAAGACCCTTGTGCTTCCCACCTGTACGTACAGGTAGCCAAGGTCATAAAAGCCCCGTGTTCTACCATGCTTATCGCTGATTGCGAAGCTGTCCCCAAAATGTTACAAATACAGGTTCTAATTAAACAAAAGGGAATTCAACTTTACAACGGAGAAAGCTAGAAAGACTCTTGCTATTTTCGGTTCACTAAACTTTTTTAATCTCTGCAAAGAAGATCTCGTACTCAAGTTCTTAGAATAAACCACTGCATTTAAAAGTATTGAGTGTTTTCAATTCTCGCGCATTTCAGCGAGCAAAGCGACCAGCGCTCCACGACTAACACCAACCCACTCGTCTTATCCCTAAAACTGCAAGGTAAAACATAACAGTAATAATTACTTCTTTTACGTTACATAACCTCTACAAGACCATTTAAATATAGTGTAGAATAGTTGGTGAAACTGTGTAGTGAATGCAGGATAGGAAAAACAACAGTTTGAAGAGTTGTATATAATTTATGACAAAAATTGAAAATACCTTAAATGGAGAAAGATACGTATTTTAATTTTTTAGAATACATGTCAAAAAATACTTGTAGTATATTTATGTTTTATATAATCTGAACATTATTTTGTTGTGTTCTTTTTGAGGATTTTTTCAAGAAAAAGATACGTGGATTGGTGCCCATGTGCTGAACCACCTGCTCGCAGAATTGTGCGAAAATTCAAAAAGACTTCGGTGTTTCTAAACGATCGTTTATTCCAACTTGTACGTTTCGATTACGACAGAAAGAAATAAACGTTTAGGAGTCAAAAATTGAATTGAGAACTCACTTTTCTGCTTTCGATCTTCGGCTCCTGCCCTTTCTTCCTTGTTTAGGATCCCCTTCCTTTGTGCTCTTAATCCAATGATTCAATGGGTCTCGTATTTCTAAGTAGACAGAGTTTCTCCTTCCTACGATCACATAAACATGTTTCGAGATTTGCTAGCCATGAGAAATCAACATGGAAGACAACAATGTTCGTATTCTTGCAAGAGAGATAGAGATGGGTAGAATATATCTGTTTTTGACACATTCATATCAAACATGTGCAGAACGAGAATTTTCTTATCTTCCGTGTTGATTTTTTACGATTCAATTTTCGAACGGTTTTCACTAGGTTTCGGTATATGAAAGCCGAGACCTGTTTACATATATGATCGTGGTCCTTCCGAGAAAAAGGTGCATACTTGCGCGGCAATTGAGAAAAATATAATGCAAGAGAGAAACAGCCAATTTGTAAGAAAGTTTACATGGGCCGGCGAAAATAGGATATTGAGAAATCATGTTGAGAAATTTCGGCTGTCAATTTGTGCGACCTGTAATAGTTAATGTAAACCTGAAATTTTAGGAAAGTTTATGCAAAAGTAATCCTGTGATTATCTTATCTTACCTTCGTAAGATGCCAACAAATATTACTAAGAAATTTGAACTATTAATTTGATGCAATAATAAATAATTTACAGGCATTTATCAAAGTATCTACCTGTATCCCGCGTCACTTTCTCTTCTTATCCGGTTACCTTCCGTCAATAACTGGTCAATGTATTGGGTTGACAACTAAGTGATTGCGGATTTTGTAATTAGGTAGTAATGACAAACAATACAATTACAATAATGACAAACGATACAATTTTCCATTCGCATGTATTAAGTTGTCTCGAAAAATTTTTTCGTTTTGTAAGGAAATAATAGATGCATAACATTCTTTGTTTTATATTATTTTATTAAATGATGTATGGTCCATTCTGTTCTATTGGAATCTAATACAATCAGTCAGTTTAAATTTCGTTCTTCATTTATATCGATTGTTTTTACTCATTTAAATGAGAACCCGCGCTCGTAAGAACTTGGAAAATGGTAACATGGCCACATGTTGAAAATGGTAACAAATCCTCCAGAAATAGACGACGAGTCCGATCTTGTGCTTTATTCGTCTTTTCCTTTCTGCGTTCGCGCTCTACAAGTCTTAATTTGAGAATGATCATTCTATTTTTGTACCATAGACGTGTTCCTTAAAAAAGTAGGCTTATAAACTATGTAATACAAAAGTAATTAATCTAGTGGTTAACTAAACTAATTTAACCTAATTACAAATATGATGTGAAATGGACGTCACGTCGCATAAGGACATGTAGATGCTTGTCTTTACATCACTCTCTTCCGAATGAGTTGTTCGAACTTCAACTCGCATATCTTACTTCTAGGACTCGATGTCATTGACGCTTTTTCAGATTCTTTATTTTCGTTACTTTCTTGGAAGGCGAGTTTTAACCTATCGATGAATATGTTTGTTAATGTTCCATAGTATTTAATTTTAAAAATATAGTTATTTATCCGTTCTATAATTTCGAACCGCCCTTCATAAAGTGCCTCAAAAGGCTTTTCCGTAGCGTCGACTCGAAGAAATACATGTGAGCAAGTATGTAGATTCTAGATGAGGAATATTTTTTATTACTGTGATGTCTAATTGGACTTGCTTTTATCTTTCTTTTTCGATTCAATTTATTTCTATTTCTTCGCTGATAAGGAATTCTCCAGATAGTTTCAGTTTGTACCATAGACCATCTCTGTCACGGATACCTTCAGATCTTCCTTTACGTTGGCTCGAAGTCTCAGCAGCATTGTTGGGAATATTTCTACGTGCACTATTTAGTAAATTTTAGGAAATTGGCTGATGTAATCCAACTGTCTCGTTTGTGATGGATCGGCTTTGTCAGCTTTTTTCTGAAATGCGTATATAAACGGCTTATGGGCCGTTTGTAGAAGCAGTTCTTTGCCACAAAATGCCTGAAAAACTCGAGGTTCTTGTATGGCTAAAAGCTCTCTATCGTATACACTATATCTCGTCCGTGCCTTTTCTAACTTTCTTGCAAAAAGTCTAATGGTTCCCACATATCTTTATTATATTGCTCTAAAATTGCGCCGATGTCGACGTCCGATACATTCGTGTACAACGCCAATTCTTGAATCGCATAAGAGAGATGCCGCGGCGATCTTTAGTTCCTATAAACGTCTTTTCAGATTCATCGTCCCGACAAAAGGAGATAAATATAAAAAATGACAGTTTCATTAAGGACTTAATTACAAAGGTAAAGATGGATCCAATATGGACAATAAAGTATTGCACTGGTGGGTTGAAGAAGCGAAATGCCTATACTAACGGGATTGGAATTATTAGAAACGAAGGAAGAGAATAGAAAGAAAGTGGAATCAGCATTCACAATAGGACAACCATTTTCACTACAGTGACAACAGCAATTCACGAAGAATTAAAAAGGGGCAAAAGCCGAAACAAAGATAAACAAGTCGCGATCCTAACCGATTCAAGAAACACATTAAATACCATAGCACTCAGGTTGAGACAAACAAGAAAAAGAACAAGAAAGAAGGAGGAAAACATCTGGATCGATAAGATCGCCGAGCAACTGATAGAAATAGAGAAGGAAAAAATGAATTGACCCAGAAAAGGGCAAACAAGGAAAAAGAACAGACAGATATAACAGAAAAAAAATTTGCTTGATATGGATATCAACACATGTAGAGATAGAAGGTAATGAAAAGACAGACCAAAAGACGAAAGAGCAAACAAGAGGAGTAGCGGATAACAGCTACAAAATTCAATGAGTATCGACACCAACTAAAAGAAGAATTATGGAAATTAAAAGAACTAGTATGCTTAAACGGATATGCGTAAATGCATAAGGAAACATACTTCCCCATTCTTGCTAATCAGACTAAATTATTTATTTTAATTGTATAGTTTATAAAATGTATATGTATAGTTATATCTATACGCACCGTACCAAGTAAACAAACAAGAAGGGGGTAATGATATATAGCTCCTCGAGGTAGCTGATCGTCACTTGACGGAACTAATTTCCAAAAATACTACAAAGAACGCCGAGAATTGTACAAACTATCAGTCCATTAATTTAATACTGTCCAATTGAACTAAAACTACTCGCACAAGATTAATTCGTCATTTAAAATATCACCTACGATTTGTTTAACAACGAACAGATCACTGTACGCAACAACATTAAAGAATAGAAATTAATTCAGATATAGTTATAGTCGGTATCACTTTATTCGTAAAAATCTCAATAATCCAACTGAAACTATCTTACAACAATGAAATAAAAAATATAAAAATATTTATGTATTAATAATTGTGTCATCGTCGGTACCGTACAAATAACAGGTTTCATGTGTAAGTGCAAGTTTCAAGTGCAAGTGAGGATGGTTCGTGAACAAATTCTAGGCATGTACGAGTACACATTTACGACAGCAGACGAAGAGAAAGGGAAAGGGAGAGAATCGCTTCGAAATTATCGGACAACATCAGTATTCGGGCGGGATTGAACAGATACTTATGACATATGGGTAAAAGTAGCCTGACTCGTCGGTTCTTTTTGACTTGAGAGAGATTGCCCGATATTTTTCTGTGATAACACCCGAAAATAGATTGTCGCTATCTTAATTATTTCCACCATCGCGATAACGCGCGTTATCTAAACACTTGAAGAGCGTAAGAATCGCTTTTAACTTTTGACATGACAGTAATAAAGCGGATTTGGCGAAATACTCAACTAGATTAGGTGGTCACTTGAGGAGGGAAAATCCACAAATAAAAATGCAGCTAGAAACAATAAAAGGGGACAACTGTGATGTATCGAGTAGTTCCTCAACATGCATAAACCTTACAGTCTTCTTAAGCGAGGAATGCGAAGAAAAAAGGATCTTTAGACAAAGCCCTTTTCGACAGTGACAATTTAAAGTCGTGTCACACATATGCACTTCTACACTACTTTCCCTTGAATCATGCCACGAACCAGGGAACCTGGAGAAGGGATTGGTCCTCATGAATTGTCACCGAATTTCATATTTTGTTAAATCAGGAACTATAACGAAGGAATGAAGAGAATCCTCAGAATCACTTTGGCTTCGATACCAACAAAATACACAGCAATCTCCAAATCCATTTAATTCTTATTTTTTCAATAAAAGTTCTAACCTTTATCTCACGCACTTAACAGTTCAATGCTTCAGCATTTTAAAGTGGTTGTCTCCTCCCGCGAACTTTCATCTCTAAATTACGACAACACGTGCCATCTAAGTAGAATATTATTAACCAGCATGAACATAAAATTCCAAGCCTGCTCGAAATCCTAATAGCTGCTAATAGTAAACATACATGTTACACTGTTGCCATTTTCATATGTTCTCGTGAGCGCGGGTTCTAAATGGATAATCCTGTACTTTTGTTCACATAAAAACTAAATAAATATAAATATTTGTTCACATATCTCATAAAGTTATCAGACCAGTAACAGTACAGTTATTAATATTCAATAGTATTAACATTAATGATATACACTCCTCGTCAAAGAGATAGCCCAGGTGTGCTATCTTTAATTTCTCAATGACGCATGTAAAGTTTTTCGTTTGTAACGTATAATATCCAAACATTATGAGCTCAGGATATGCGGCTTGCTGGAAATAATTAAAAATATTATGAGGTTTAGTGTGTAACAAAAAGAAAATCGTTTTATTTTAAGAACGAAATGATAGCACATGTACAATAAGAAAATAATAATCAACATAAATTGTAACTAACAATAATTACTTTTCAAACATATATACTTATTTAATAATGGGTACATTCCCATTTATTTTCTATTACTTCTATTATATTCTGTTTCTGGATATAAATTTGACTTAACGTATCCCATTTGCGTACAATTGCATTTTTTTAAATTCTTGTACGTGTTGATACTACTTCCATTCGCGTATAACGCTGTGAACAAGTTCTGCCCAGCAATTTTCAATAATATTAAGGTCCGTGGAGCATTCAGGCCACGGCAAAATAGATATATTATTTTCGTTAAAATATGATTGTACCAATCTTGATGTGTGTACAGATGCATTATCTTGTTGAAAGATGTAATTAAGTCCAGAAATGCGTTCTGCATGATTATTTATTTGTTCTTTGATTAAATTTATGTATCGGACACTATTCATTCTCCCATCGATAAACTTGATACTTGTCTTACCGAAATAACCGATACCGGTCTAAACCATCACGCTGCCTCCTCCCCTTTTGTCGTCGAATTACTGACATTGTTTTTTTTCTTATGTCATGAAAATAATATTACAACCCATCAGCACCATCCAAGTTGAATCTTTTTTCGTCTGAAAATGGTATTTTTCTCCAATTTTTTTTCCAATGCACTCTTTCTTTTGCAAAGCGTAAACGTTCTACTTTGTGTTTCGTTGTTAATGAAGGTTTCTTTTTCAATTTTAGTCTCTTAATATCTTTGCAGGATAGTAGAACTCGACGAACACTTGAAACACTGGCACTAACATTAGACTTCTCCATTATTTGCTTCGTTGTTAACTGTGAGTTGGAAGCTACACGCAAAATTGCTCGCTTATCACGATCGGATAACGATGACGGCCGACCAGTACTTTTCTTTTTGCCATAATCTTCAACATTTTTTAAGAAATTGTGTATTACTCTACGACTTCTTCTTATTACTTTCGATATTTTTGCTACTGATAACCGCTGTTGTTTTAGTTCAAGAATTTGCTTTTTTTCAGACTCGTTTAATCTTTTTCCGCGTCCCATAGTTACAAATTTATATAATATTGTACTGTAATCTTTACTCGTTGATAGATTATGAACTACTGAGCAATTTCTAAATATATTAACAGAATGTGCTATCATTTCGACCTTAACATTGTAGTATCGTGGACGAGGGGCCTGGGGGGTGTCGTGCGAATTATAAACAAGTAGTTGCTGAGCATGTGCGTGGTGGGACTAAGACAAAAGATATGAGGCTAAGACAAAAGATGAGGGGTTGCTAAGGGACATAAACGAATTAACAGTAGTACGAGTTGAGAAGCCAGAGAGTGCGTTATCGAGATAGTGTTGCTAGCGTTCTTGAGAGAGAGTTGAATCCGTGATGACGAGAGTTACTAATTAATTATCTAGTTGTCCTAATTATAATATGTTGTTGTGATTAGTTCATGTTACATAACCATTGTTTACTGTTTAATCCATATATTGTAAATAAACTAATTATAATAGTTTACGATACTACAGTATGGAACAGCTTTTCTTTATTGTATACAAACATTTACGACATTGTGACTTATTTCCAGCAAAACGCATATCCTGAGCTCATAATGTTTTGATATTTGTACGTTACAGACGAAAAACTTTACATGCATCATTGGGAAATTAAAGACAGCACACCTGAGATATGTTTTTGTCAAGGAGTGTAATTATTAATATAGATTTGTTTACATTTCTTATCACAAAATTTGTACTTTGTTCTGTTAATTTTAATACTTTTATTTTATTATGAAGAATATCAAACAAATTTTAGTAAATAAGATCAGAATCGTTACTATATATTTAATAAATATTAAAGTATTTAACCTGTATAATAAAGGATCTTAACAATTTATTATACAAGTATACTATAAACAGCTAATACATACTTAAATAAAAGAGCTTGTAAAATATGCACTGTCATGTAGGGTTTTGTGTAAGTCTTGCATGTAATGTTGTATGAACTTTTGTACATTTTTCACTTCTTGATTGTATGGGAGATTGAAACTCCAATGATACTCGCTTGGAGCTGTTTTTAAGTGTAATTGGGGATAGACTAGATGGCTCACCATAAGATCGTAATTTTTCAAGCCGTTTTTGTATGGCAACAGATTTTGCTAGTTGATTATTTGTTAAACTCCTTCCTTGGAATTCCTGAGATACATGATCATTAAATTGCTTGTCAGTATTAATATTTTCATTTGATATGTCTTTGTTGAAATTATTTCTCATCATTGATTTCTTTTGTACTTTCTCCGAAATTTCTACCACACAGGTATCTATATACGTACTAATATCCTTTGAAAATATGATTTAAAAATATGATTTAGTAACTTAAGATTATAAAGTTATTAAATTTATCACACCGATATCTTCTAATACTTTTAAAACATTTACCGTTATCGAACATTTTAAATTTTCTAAAGGTTCCTGAAGGTGACTGTCTCGAGGATTATGCGTAAAAATACTTCGTTCTGTGCAATATGCCACTGGTATATTCCATGATGTAGCTCGACGCCATTCTAAATTGCCACAGGCAACAAAAGATCCTATAGTCAAAATTTCTGCATACCCATAAGAAGATATTCCATGCCAAAAGAGTATTGATAAATATGAAGACAGGGAATCCGCATGTGGATATGCTAAATACACAGCTTGAAAATTTTTCATACCCTAACAAATAAATAGAAAAAGTTATCATTGTAAATCGTCAATCTTGCATATATATTTACAATAACTTACATAGGGTTCGTTTCCAATAGAAGCAATAATTCCTACTGTATCAAATTCTCCATAAGCTGGTGTAAAGGTTGGCTTACTTATTTCACATAATGCTGTATATGTTCTCAGACGAAAACTATTATCAGAAATGTTTACTTGGATAAATGATGCATTTCGATTTGCGGTCAATAGCAACTCATTACCTCTATTTCAATAAATATTATTATATTACACTTGATTAGTAATAAAAAATAGTAGAGGAATATAATATAGAAATTAATACCTTTTTGCTGAGGGCATAACATTACAAAGTGATATACAATTTCCTTCTTTTAAAATATCTATAACTTCTTCGCTGGGAGACCAAACTGAAAGAATAGCATTTGTTTCTTCCTCAATTACGCGAATTTTTAAAAGAGGTGTAACATGTCGTGGTAAAGGTAAGCTTTCTTGTAATTGAGATTCTAATTCTTGTCTAAATTTCTCCTGTTTCATATGACAATCATTCTTTAATTGCTCTAGTTCTTGCTCTGAACGAAATCCCTATGACAAATAAAAATATAAATTTGCAAACAGTTATAACACAGAAAACAATTATTGTTGTATTAGTTAATACCTCTTTAAATAATTTGTCGCGATCTTCATTCCATTCAACTGCTGCTAAATCGATACTGTCCGTACTTAAGTTACTTTTGCATTTTCCAGTATGAAAATATTTCTCTGCTTTAGCATAAAATGCTTCTATCATTGACCGACATTCCCTTTCATAGATAATGCTAGCTTTTTCTTCGCATCTAGCATTTCGAAAAACTAGAATCAGGAAATAAAATGGTTTAAAATGATTAGAAAGAGTTGAAAATATTAAAAGCATGCATGCTTATCTTACTAGATTCTCCTGCTGAAGTTTTCTCATGATATAACATTGGATATACCCTCGCAACTATAACTTTAATTTTCCCAATTAAGCCACCATTTGGATAAATGGTCTTTAATTTAGTGCACATTGGTCCTGATGGTACTGTATACCCTAACTTCATATCCCATCTTGCTCTTCTTGTTGAGTTTGTATGTAATTTTAAACATACGTTCTCTCCAATCTAAGAGATAACAATCTTTAATGTATTAAATATTCTTCACTAAAATTTAAACAAACTTTTGAAACTATGTTTACTTCCAAAGGTGAGCATCCTTGATCACAATTTAATAATTCAGATCCATATGTTAATAATTTTGTTCCCTCTTTTATTTTACCAGATGTTATATGTTTCATCATTGCCTGATCAATTGAAGCTTGAATACAATACCATCCATCTGTTAATATCAATTTTTTGGATGATATTTTTAATTGATTTTTGTTTTCGGTATCAGAATCATCACACTACATACAAAAAGAAAGAAAAACCTGAATATTGATCCTTAATAAAAAAAAAGATTCATCTGCACTAAAAAAAATTACTTTATTAATAGAAGACACACATAAAACCATTCTCTTGGTTGCAACATCATCTTTCTCTAATATTTTTCTTAAAGCCGATCTTTGAGATCTATCAATTTCCCTGTCATAACGATATTTCAATTCCATCATTACTCTGGCAGGAGTTAGAACTCTAAAAAGTAACTCTTTTTTATAGTAATTTATATTTTTTAACATGTTCAAATTATAAAAATAATTCAAAGTTCTACCTTGGTAGAATGATATAACCTAGTTTTATTCTATCCATTGATGCTAATTTCCATACAATCCATTTGTAATGATTTTCTACCCATCCAATGGGAAGTAAGTTAGGGTCTACACCTGGACTTGCTAAAAAAGATCTTTTAATTTCTGTTATTCCTACATAACCATTTTCATCCAAAATTAAACAAGCTCCATCTTCCAATTTTATACCATCAATATTATTTTGCACAATATTTTGCCTAAACAGTGTAGACCAAATTTGTAATCCAGTATCTAATGTACAAAATGTCATTTTTGACCAAAATATGTCTCACCCATAAAAATCTGCACAATGAAACTTATACATTGTCGCATTATCAGCTCTTAAATCCAAAATTTCAGGTGGTAATTTTCTGTTAACAAGCTAATAAACAAAGATCAATAATTAAAATTTAATTGTTTAATAAAAAATTATATCTTTTCCTTAAACCTTACCTCTTCATATGTACATAGAGTAGGTTTTTTTCCCTTACTAATTTCTTTCCATGATATACGATTATTGGTATTACTCTTTCTGTGAAAATATAATTTACTGATTGTTGGTTTAGGCTTACTATTTTGCTTCATACTAATTTGTTTATCCTATAAGTATAAATTAAGATATCGTTTTTTAAAGTTTCTTTTAATAATAACATTAATAGTAACAATAAGACATACTATATTGTTTCTTACTTGTTCTAAAGCAGCTTCTAAACGTTTCTCTAATACAGTTACAGATTGATTTATAAAGTCTATCATTAATTGAGAGTCACCAAAATCATTAACGACTGCCGAGTCATACTGATCCTGTTTATCTGTTAAATCTTGCTTCTCTGTTAAACAATTATCTTTTTTATTTATATATTGATTCGAACTTGCATAATTATCATTTAACTTTTCTAAATTATCTATAAATTCATCTGCTTTATTACATAAACATGCCAACTTATCTACTTTATTTTTTGAGGTATTTGTAGTTTCTCTTCTACCTGTACTCCTTCGCTTTTTACGAATAAATTGTCCTCCTATTACTGGACTAGATGGAACATTTTCAGTTTCATCATTTTCTTTAATTTCCTTAGGAGATATTTGTTGCTCCGTGAAATCTAAATCCTTTTCATCAGCTAAAAGTGCAACTGCACTAGCTATTTCATGTGAAATTACATAGTTATCTATTATTTCATCACTTTCCTTGCTTGTTTCAGTAATATTAATCATAATATTATCATTTAATTTAAGTTCAACATCACAATTTAGAGTTCCTTGCATAGATATTGAAGATGTGCTTTGATTTCCTTTTTCTTCATTATTCAATGAGTTTTTATGAGTAGATTTTAAGACTTGAAACTCATTACTAAATCGTAACTTTTTAAACTGACTAGATTTTGCTTTGTTGTTCAAAGATACATTGTCATCTACATCTTTAATTTTTCGCTTTTGCAATGATTTAGGTAATGCAAGAATAGTTTCAAAATCTTTGGAGATTTCTTCTTGAAATATTGCTTTTGCTTTCGATATTGCTTCATCGGTCACATTAATGCATTTACCACTTGCAGTTTGAAATCCAACATCTGGTATTTGCGCATTAAATGTATTAATTTCATTTTCAGCTTTAAATTTTTGTTCAAAGTTGTCACTTTCTTTAAGCTCATTATTAAAAAGTTTCTTTGCTTTTGATAGTGCTTCACTTGTCACATTAATGCGTTGACCACTTGCAGTTTGAAATCCAACATCTGGTATTTGCGCATTAAATGTATTAATTTCATTTTCAGCTTTGAATTTTTGTTCAAAGTTGTCACTTTCTTTAAGCTCATTATTAAAGAGTTTCTTTGCTTTTGATAGTGCTTCACTTGTCACATTAATGCGTTGACCACTTGCAGTTTGAAATCCAACATCTGGTATTTGCGCGTTAAATGTATTAATTTCATTTTCAGCTTTGAATTTTTGTTCAGAGTTATTACTTTCTTTAAGCTCATTATTAAAGAGCACTTTTGCTTTTGATAAAGCTTCCTCAGACACATGGATTGAATTACCACTGGCAGTAGCAAAACCAAATGAGAAACCATCACTTTTATTATTCATATTTATATATATTAAACTTTTAAAATCTGCACGAAAATAAATTTATTAAATAGATTGATATTAAAACAATGTCAACACTGAAAATCATTCGTTTTTACATTTTGAGTGATGATATTTAAGCATTTTTCATAATTACCATCTTCCAGGTATTAAGACGAATTTTGCGATAAACACATGTTGTCAAAGGATGCCATCTGTAGAAGTATCTGACAAATTAAATTTTTTTATGGGGAAAAAGCTATCTACATATTATATTATGAAGTCATATTAATACTATCTGATATTATTTTAACTCTCATAAACTATTAATTGTACCAAATTTTATAAGCTAAAATAAGATAATTCATTTGAGGAAGATAAGTTGTTATTTTGCCAAATAAATTAAAAATATAATTTCAAAAAATATTTATTGCTTGTTAGTAATTTAAGCGAAAATTAGATATATATAAATATATAGAATTATTCGGTTAATATATTTGAAGAAAATTTATATTTTAGAAATTTCTAATTTTCTATGGATATAGTTAAATTAGATTGCATTACATATCAGTATATTATAAACATAACATGTATAAGCTGATATATGTATCATACATCAATATATTGTAAAGAAAATAATTCTCGTAGTTTCTTAATATAGGTAATCAATATTCTAATTTCAAGTTTTCTTTAGCATTTTATGAGGCAATAATTTTGAAATTAATATGAATTATAGATATCATAATGTAATACTAAATTTGTATTTTCTTTCACAAAAAAGATGTTTTTACTTTCCTAAGAAAATAATTATACTGCTATTTTATGCTTTGAATAATCAAATATTAAATTTTATTCTATATTTAAATAAAAATTTTGGCTAAGATCGTGTCTTGGGAAACGTGAACATTGTCAATAATCTATAGAACCGGCAAAACACTGGTTTAACCTCATTACGTTTTTTGTATTAGTGCATGTGATTTTGCGCGGGAGACTAAGATTAATATATTTAATATATTAATCAGTTAATATGAAATTTAAAGCGTATACCGGAATTACATGGTCCGTTTTGGAACTTACGGGCCTTATAGAAGATGAAGATTCTTGCGTTTATTTTGAGAAATTTAAGAAACATGTTGGCTTACATCCATTTCACTTAACGAACTTAAATACCGCGTTAAATGAAATTCTAAGTTCGAATTTGAATTCCTACGATCCTGAGTATGTATATAATTTCCATTAATTGTAATAAGATACATTCTTTATACAAATTTTATTCAACAGTATCTATTTAAATTAAATATAAAAGCAAATATATTTCTTGGTTATGTTTATATTCTCATGCTAGAAATATTTTTTAGTGTATTTTCAAAATTATATTTATTACAGCTTGAAAGGATTTTTATTGGCTTATAAAAACCCTAAATTACTAACACCTTTGGGAGAAATATTTTATGATACATGTTTTATTCATGTTGATACTGAAGCAGACTTTTATATATTTAGACCAGAAGTTGGGTGTACATTGAAAGGTAAAACTATTTTATCATAGCATAGTTCTTAATTTGTCTAGTTGTTATTAATGAACATAGGTTTGTAGGAACAGTGAATAAGAAGGGGCTAGATCACATTGGGATTCTTGTGCATAAAACATTTAATGTATCAATTCCAAAACCAGATGACGAAGAGAATTGGCCAGGTGATAATCTTGAAATTGGGCAAGAAGCGAGATTTGTAATAACGCTTCTTGATTTTAGTAGTAAATTACCATTTATTCGTGGTGTCTTAAATGCAGAGTAAGTATATCTAAATTTTATTTTGTTTAGGCTTTAAATTCTTTTCATTTGTTTTTATACATTCAAAATTTCCTTATTTCAGTGATTATTTACGTGGTTGTAGATTAATGCCAAAAAGCATTAGTAACAAAAGATTATCTTCTGAGAATACTGTTCAAAATAATAATGTTTTGGAAAAAAATGTTAAGCATACTAAAAATCATACATTTTTTGCAACTGATTCTGAAAATACCACTGATGAAGATGTAGCAAAAGTAAAGAAAGAAACTATCCAATGGAAAAAATCAGAAAAGAATTTAAAACATGAAGAGTCAATCACATACAGTGAAAAGAAGAAGAAAGATAAGAAACGTGATAAGGAGTTTAAGGAAATAAATGAATCTAAACCTAAATCAATCAAGGTAGAAACTGTACATGATCATTATACAAATAATCTTTCATTAAATAGTGAATTACTGGAAAATGAAGAATTAGAATCTATTAATTTAAAAAGTAAAGTTAAGAAAAAATCCAGAGTTCAACATTCTCAAAGTTGGATAAATGAAGATAATGATGAAAAGCCTGCACAACATTTACCTAGCGAAATATCAAATAAATCTATTTTAGAATCTAAGGATGATATCATCAAAATTAAGGTCGAACATAATGCAATGATAGGAAATAATATTGAAATTATACCTGAAAGTAAGCCCAAGCTAGAGAGAAAATCTATGAAAAGAAAGAGTTTAGATGATTATGATACTTCCTTAGCTGATTTGAATGCAGATAAATGCATAGTAAGTTCAAGGAGTATGAATAAAAGAAATTCTAAGAAAATAAAAATGGAAGAATCAAATGATAGATACATACATGAAGTAAGCGATGATGCACAAGATTTCCCAAAGAAGCAATTTAAGAAACATAAAGATTCTTTAAAGTTGGAGACCTCTGAAAGTGACCAAGTCTCAATAAAAAAATCTAATATTTTAGATTCTGAAGTTGTGTTTCAAAATATAAAAATTAAGAAAGAGAAAAATATTAGTGGATCTGAAAACACCCAAGACGAAGATTATGTAGAAATAAATAAAATGTCAGAACAGGATCCCGACTTAAACACATCTAGTTCTACTCATGGTGTAGAAGAAGATAAAAATAATGCTATTAAAAAGAAACGGAGAAAACATTCGAAGAAAGTTATTATTGATACGAGCACAATAAAAGTAGAACCAGAATTTGAAGACGTAATTAAAATAGAATATGGATTTGAAGAAACTGCAATTAAAGTGGAAAATTCTAATAATATTGATGATATAAATGAAGACGTTTATTCAGAACAAGATGTAAAAGCAACGATTAGTTCACCTAGGAAAAAACATAGTCTCAACTTGAGTGATGATACTAATAGAAGTAACACAAAACGTTCGAAAAAGGAAGAAGTAGATAAAGAGATACACAGCAGAAAAGTAAAAACAGAGAAATTTGTAGTAATTGATGTATCGGATATTGACAACAATGATGCTAATCTTCAAAATACTGAAAAAAAGAAAAAACATAGTAAGCGATCATTACATAAACAACTAAATAAATCTAGGGAATTTGAATCAGGTAATGAGTCTGAGTTTGACTTTAGGAATGTTAAAATTAAAACTGAGAGGTTATCAGATAGTTAGGAAGATTAGAAAATACATATATAATTACTAAAAATTAAACTGTAACACATAATTTCATTTTATCTTTCTTTTATAAAAAAGACATACTTAAAGTCACATATACGTACATAAAAAACGTTATAATAAACATACAATATGACATATATACAAGAATATATAATATGTATATATATGAATTTTATTTTGCTATGCTAGCAATGACCATATTGAACATATTTTGTACATGTTACTGATAGATTATTTTCTTATTCCACGAATTTTAAACTGTATACTTCATATTGTCGTCCTTTTCTTATATGAGTAAATTTCATTTATTTATAATGTATCATGTTGCAATAAGACTTTATGGCTGAACAAATATATCATTATTTTGCCATATATCATATTTTGGAAAATTGGAGTACAAATGTAATTTGTAAATGATATGATGATAAAATTATTTTACATATATAATTTGACATACATATGTAAAACTTTTTCCATTGTAAATCATAAGAATGTAAAATTACAAAACTACTTTAAATAAATACGTGAATAGATTTCTGTAGTATATACCTTACAGGTTTAAAAGAATGTGCAAAGAGTGAATATTATAACAGTGAATATTAAGAAATATAAAAATATGTTTATTAGTACATGCAGATTTATTATTTTATATCACAATTATTGCAAATTTTAATTCTTGTTGCGTACTAAATTCTGGGAGATATCAGGGAATTGAATTTTAATCTCAAAGTAATCACCAGCTTATAAAAAAATATAACCATAACTTTGTTGTTAGAAAATATTAATGTAATTTATACACGTATGATGCTCTGTTCCTTCATAAAATATATAAAAAATTAGGATAACAAATTTATTATAAAATAGAAAGTTCGCGAAATAAATAACTAATAAAATTATTAGTATCTTCATACTTACGGAGTTCAATGCAAGTTGTGTTTCAGCATTTTTCTTGTACGTTATATTATATGATGATAGAAATACATATAAATTAGACACTTTTATGCAATGTCCATACTTTATTTTTTAAATGAGTCGTTTAAACATACTGGTAATTTAATTGTTTGAACTTTTCTTTATTTCTCACTTATATCAAGGAATTCTTGTAAAAGCAGTAATCTGTTTATTTCGGAAAATTTACAATGAAAAATTTTATATAAAAACAATTACAACTTTCAAGCATTTTCCTACGCTTAATGGTGTGATCAAATATTTTGTCCTTACATATTAACATTTATTTTTAAAGTACCATTTATACTATATTGTTTGATATATATTTATTTACATATACACGCTTTATGTACATTATTCTTATATAACATACGTAAATTATTGTTTTTATTCGATCGGTTCACCTAGCTGCATCGTGAAATAATTTCATCAGTTTCATCTTTCGGCATAAGAATATTCTTATCTTCCTGGTTTTTGCACAAAAATATAAGAAACAGTATGACCAATATTTACGTCAAAAAATTACGTCGAAATGTTTATAAAAAATGTAAATCAAGTTCACAATCAAATTCTGAAAGAAAAATATAATTGAAAAAGAAGCTCATAGGAATGAGGTTTGTTCAAAGGAAGATTTTAACATCTACTTTTATAATAAAATTGTAGTATGGAACAATGTACGGTCGAAATACATTCAAGAGCATTACAGAATGTGATATTCAAAAATGTTTCTTAACTGTATTTTTATAGTTTTCAGAAATTCATTTTTCATCACCATGTAAGAATAAAAAATAATTAGTTATCTTTAAAAATAAAACTTCACTTATTATAATAAATTAAATATTGAGTTTTGTTTTAATCTTGTAATGCTTGCAAATAGTTGCAGAAAATTTTCAGAAATTCCAGCCAGAAAATTTTAGTATTGTCATAAGATATCGAGTATTTTATATTCAAAATAATTTCATATTGTGTATATCCAAAATAATTCATCACAGTATACGCTGACGAGGTTCTAATCCCTATATACCTGATTCGTACCATTGTTGTATGCCCTCTTAAAACAACATATGGCATGTGAAGAGATTGTGTGTTCACGTCGCAACGTGCACTGCTTGTAGCTGCTGGAACATTCGTTATCATTCTGCGGTTTCTTATAATTTAATTAGGTACGCTTTACGTCATATATCACGCGTTCTGTGAGAATACATATATACACGCAACGTTAATTTGTCGCTAAAACAACGAACAGGAACTTGGACCCTAACGCTTGCTAGCGTTCGTTCCCTGGTGTTCGTCGGAACTACCTAAATTTCATCCGATGCGTTCAATAATTGAAAGATGCTCCGTCGATCTGTATGCAGTGGCACGATAAAACATTTATACTGATTACTGTGAAAAAGATTTCAGATACATGTATGTATGTACAGTATTAACTTAACTGCTCGCCTTACGAAACGGACAGTGTACAATGAATATATTATATACATATAAATATCTATGTAATTGATTCTTGAAGCAATAATCGATGTACGATATCACTGTCTATTGTCTTCTAAATGTCTTCGAAACTATGTAAAACAATTCATTAAATATAAGATGCTTCGTTTGAAGGAAAGACTATCCTATGTGCGATGATTTTATTGTAGATTCAGTCACTCTTATTCTTCTTTTTAATAAAGTTATGTATTTTCTGTATATACTTACTGATACTTATGCAACAAGAAAAGATTTTTACGTTTGTATAGAAATTAATTTAGTTATTTCGTAATAATAAATTGAAAGTATTATTATAGGAAGTACACTTTTAAAAAATTAAACTATCGTGATGTTAAAGTCATAGATTGGTCCTTTATAAACTGCTTAAATAATTTTCTTAATAAATGATTAATAAATGTTCCCCTTTATCTACCATAGTTTCGATGAAGTTTAGAGGATAAGAGCCACCGAATGATCCTGGGTATTACTTTTAATGGAGATGAAGAATAGACGGAAATAAATCGGTGGATTAGGATGAAATACAAATTGAGGTAGGAGACCTAATATAATCGCGCAAAGCTCCTGAGCGAAAAATTCGAAATTGACATCTCTAAACAACTAGTTAATTAACAATAAATTGAACTAAAATATTGAGATAAAAATAACATTCTTACAATATTTAAATCGTATTTAATCTTGTACAAAAACAGCAAACGTTTAATTATAAAATTACGAAAAAAGCCATTTAATGATCTATTTAAGTGATAAAAAAATATTGATTTGATTCTCAGATGGCTATAATTCTATGTACGAATTATTCTGAATTATCCTTGTTTACAATGCTTCATAATCGTTTGAGGACCATAGCTAAAGAAATTCTGGATCAGTCTCTGTTTACTCGTTTTCAAAATGAACGTAGACATTCATTTCAACTTAGTAGTAGATTATAATCGTTCTGTACGTTCGATATTCCATTTTTTTGATCACAGAAATGATATGTCTATAAAACTAAAACGTACAACGATTTGACGCGTTTTCTAAACAGCACCATCTCAGCACCAAGAATATCTATTTTAATTGTTTCAAAACATCAATCGAAAAAGATTTGTAGTGATGTTCGTGCACTAGTTTCCGGATAGTTGAAACATGGACATAGCTGGTGAAGTTTGATCAAGTACTCAAGCACGATGAAAATAAAACAACGAAATGAAAAAATGTCATCTTGATCCTCACTTGATATCATATGTACACACACTTTTAGTTTCTGTAAAACAGTCGGCGTAAGGTATCTTCATTGGACACTTGGAAATATGACTCAATTAAAACGTATGTACTATGGAAGCGGCCAGGGTAAACCAGAAAAGTCCACGGGACCACCTAAACCTGCGTCCGCCTCTAGGAGGCTCATTATCACGGCCATTGCTGCTTCGTCGTTGCCATCAGATGGCACTGGGTTCGGTGATTCGTTAATCGTCGTACCACCGATCATATCCATCATATCTTCGTCTGGTGACGCTCCTAAAACGAGGTGGATATTATGTTATACGCTACGATCATTTAAAATAGTTCGCGCGGTGTTGCTGTACACGCTACTATTGAAATTATAACGCTATGCTAAAAATATGAGTACTATACTGAAGGTTTGATTGCTGGATGTTCGAACCTTTGGAAGATCACTAATGCTAACATCGTTTTACCATTCTTGTTTTCTTTTATCGAAGTTGTTTTAAAATACAAAATAACCCTTAGTGGTGAGATGTATAACGAGGTAAAGTATTCGCAATAAAACTAATTCATTTTGTATGAAATTAAGGATTAAAAATTTCTATTAAATACTACGTTCAATATGAAAATTCTTGAGGTATCAGAACGAACGCCCCTCACCCAATTTCGCTCAGAGAAAACCATTGTTTCGCATTTGAGGATGATCGATCAAATTTTTGATCTCCTTTTCTCTGAGCGACCTGATCTTTTTTTTGGTAAATCCGGCAATTACACTACACACCAAGAAAACGACTCCTTAGAGACAGTAATAGCTATGACCTTGGTCGTTCGCGATGCTGTTCAGCTGCAAGTTGTTTGCTATGTGGTTGTATGTTGGCGTAGGATTACTGCTGCTGTTGTTGCTGCCTCTGGTCGACTGCGTCATGTCTTGCACTCTCTCTGGCGATGCGGTGGTAGTGATCTGTGTCTTGTAATAAAAAGAAAATATTGTAGAAAAACATCATTAAATACATTGAATACTTTATTTAATCCTTAAAATATTTATTTGACTCTTAAATATCGTTTATTAAAATATTACAAAATAGACAATTAATGTTGAAACGTAATAAATTAAATTAAGTTTATTTTAATTTAGTTGTTCTTACACAAATGATATTATCGCTTAGCTGTTATATGTATATGTATTCAAAATAGAACTACTCGATTTATAAAAATTCTTTCCCCGTGTAAAAAATTAAGTTCCATAGATTAAAATAAAAATATTGTTAAATATCCTTGAGATCTGGATAGAAATATAGCATAATGCACAGTATATTTGAACATTATTTCTATTGCAACTCCGAATAAAGTCGATATTTCGCTTATGTCTAAGGTATGCAAGGAAATGTTCTATAAATGAAAGTGTATTATTTTAGAATATTCTCATTTAATTACTTTATTAAATCGGTTTGATTTAAGCTTCTATTATTGTACATATTATATAAAATATTAGTATTATATTAGGAGTGTGAATTAGTTTTGGGGACTAACAAGAATGCGCTTTAGTTGTAGGTTTCAGCGAGTGCGTTAAATTACAATGTGGCAAAGTGTTGATATTTATGTTTGATGTCTAGTATGTTAGAAGAAATAGACGCGCAAACAATCGAATTTTAAAAGCAGCAAAAGGCAATTTATAAATTTCTCAGTCGAAAGGTAATACTCTTTATTTGGTAAGACCAAGAAGGTGTGGACTACGAGCTATCGAAACCGAGTGAAGCTGTTACTGAGAATAGTTATCGACAATAACTGTATAACTTGAAGCGTACTTTAAGCCAAGAATGTCCACAAATATCAAATAAACGACGCAAAGTCATTCTGTTGCGTGACAATGCACGACCACATGTTGCAATAACAGTGAAACAAACGTTGTTGGAGCTCGAATGGGAAGTCCTTCCACAACTCGCGTATCCTCTAGACCTGGATCCATCGGACTACCATCTTTTCCAGTCATTGCAGCAAGTACTAGAAAGTACACACTTCTCAAACCTCGAAGAAGTGTAAAATTCATAAATGAATAGATCAATCCAAAAACTAAACCGTTCTATCATTGCAGTGTCCATTAGTTGCAAGATGGGCAAAAGTTGTAGAAAACGGAGGAAAATATTTTGATTAATGTAACTCCATTGATTTTCTTTAAATAAATAATAAACCTTTTAGTGAAAAAAATCCCTCGAGACCAATTCATACTCCTAATATTATTTCATATCAAATAGGTTCTAATTAAATTCATTTTCGTTCTTTTAAAATTGTAGTAAACAAAATTCAATACGGTTATATACTCTGGTAGATGTCGATGATAACTTTGTCATTTAAGGTATGATTGCAGATAACAAAATGACTGCAAAGATAGAATAAGCAAAGATAGAGAGATAGAATATTAAAAATGTTACATACACTATATACATGTATATTGTTTTTACTATACGCTGCTCTTCTGTTAATAATCATTTTCTAAATGACAAAGAAATCGAGGGTGCATTTTCTGTGGTTATAACTACCTCGGTGCTTAACAAAGCAGGTTCCGGTCCTGGTCCGGGACTGCTACCGGAAGAAGAATCCTCACCGCGTCTTTGAAGATCCAAAACCTCTTCAGCTATTTGCCTTCCGATTTTACTTACCTCTACGTGACTCGAGATCAATCTCTCTAATCCGCCGTTACCTAAAATTATTTTTTGAAATATTAAGACTATAAAATAGCAGAAACAATAACAGAACAATAACGTGCTAAATTAGTATAATTAACAGTTATATATGAAATTACAAAAATTACAACAATAACAGCTTCGACGAATACTTTTTACTTTGTACTAATAAATGCAGTTGAATCCATTCGTTATGAATAGACTGCGGATGTTCACGCATTTATGGGATATTTAAAAGCGCAAACATACACTTCATTACTGTACATTATATGGAATAATATATGAAATATCCAAAATCTAGTACTTGTTATTGAATTAATAGATAAAATAATTCTTTGTATGGGTTCCATTTCTTCATTTCTGTTCATCAAAAAATGCATAAATATCTCCAATTTAGATATAATGGTTTTCGAAAGTATTTGAACATTCATAGGAACATTGTCTAAGATTTTGTATGGCATACAACCTGATATGACTATTATGTCCGCATTAGTGGAGTACAAAACAAATACGAAAATATACGTGGAAGTTACAAGATATTTCTTGCAAACATACAATTTCCAAAGGTTACAAAATTATTTAGACGGGTTTAATATCTAATAGAACCACTTTTGCCATTAATTATATGTTTAAAGTAACTGTTAATTCTGTATTCTTTTTACCAAGTGCATATTAACAATAGGTATCTTGTAACTTTCATATATATATTTTCAAACTGGTTCGAAATTTTGTTAATGTAATCATGATAACTGTGCCTTGTTACAGCGTTAATGAAATTTCGAAAGGATTTATATAACGAAAATAATTTATTCGTAAAAATTTTCTACAGTAAATGTTCAAATATTTTTGTATCAAAGGATAAGCAGTTACAAACTCTGCAATTGCTATGAACTATGAATTGAATTTAGAACTAAAAGTGAAAATATTTCGTCGATTTACACTATAAATTATTTTCATATGTAAATCGAAATTAGTATTTACATGGAAGGATAGGTTTCAAGGTTTTTGCATTTTATTGTTCAACGTAAAGTGAACGATTTATTTATATATTACATATAATTCTTATACATGAAACTGTTTTCAAAGCTTGTTTCTTTCTTTGATGATCTTCTTCATCTTTTATTAGAGAAATATGACACAATATACATATACGTATTTATCAATGAGAATATATTTTAAAATACTGCATTGAACCGATTAATCTTTTCATATTTTTTCAGCAATATCCGACTGAAATCATGCAATTGATATATCGTGTAAATCGAGAATTAAATGTTTATTAAACATATACGTAAAATTATATCAAATATACATGTGTCTATGTATATTTTACTTACTTTGTGTAAAGTAGTCGTAATTGCCTTGAACACTGGAATCCTCAGATCTGTTTCCACTGTTTGTGATCGATCGCGAGTCACAGCTACATACGTTTATTTTCATTAATTCGAGTGTTTTATCCGAATGCTATAGAATTATTACATTATGATAAAAGACCAATACTAAAACTTACGAAGTAACAGAGTTTTTTGCTATTAGGTACTCAATATCTTTGGTCCATGGATTTCTGAAAGATTTCCATTCGGATTGAAGCTTCACGAAACTCGCACCTTTGGTCCTAAATCTGTATATCTAAACAGAAATATCGTTCTTGTTGCAAAATTCTCATTCTCCTTAAACATAGATGCGATAATTAATTTTTAAAAGCTATTTTGGATGGAAGTTTACTGCAGAAAATCTTTTTTAAATTGAACGATTAATAAAGTTATACCAGAAGAATTAAATCCTTTATTATTATTCAATAGAAACATTATCGTTTGCAGCAGTTACAAATAATATTAATATTTATTATATTTAATATTATTATAAGACGATAATATTAAAATAGAATTCACATGAGGTGTAACTCCACCCATGATAGTGTTTCAGGATTATTTTTGATATTGTTGATAATGATTCTTTATTCAATTTTATCAAATATTGTGTTTATTATAAATTTGAAATAATGATTAGGAAAGAGAAAATGTATTTTGAAACTCCCACAATAAACGCTATTCAAATGATGATGGAATCTTAAACTAATTGTTATTAAGTGTATTCGATGGAATCATATACAAAAAATCTATGCGGTTTCATTACCAATTAAATAGTGTTCTTTATCAGTGGTGACTGTTATTACGAAAGCAGAATTGTTGGTAACAGAGAACTTCTTGTTTTCGAGATAGATTCAAACCTTAAAGTCAATCATTTTTGAAAAAAGAAAAAATATATATATGTCGGAAATGAAAGGACACCGGGGCCTTCTCTTTGGAATTCTTGGGAAAATCCCCAATACTTTAGTCTTTATGATTTAACCCCTTAACCTACAACTACGGACATAGCCCGTAGTACGATGATCGGGCCAAACATAAATGTTACAGGCATAGCCCGTAGCAGATGATCGGACCAAACATAAATATTACGGGCATAGTACGGGTCATCGTACTACACAAGTCGTGCAAATGGCTCGAAGGCTGCGCGAGCTTGTTTACGTTTTCCCAAAATTCTCGAACATAAATCGTAGGTTAAGGGGTTAACCCGGTTATAATTGTCCGAGATTTGTGATAATGAGTCTGGGCTCGAAGTGACAACTAGTCGCTAAACGTAGTTTCATTTTCGCAATAACGGACAATTAAGCGCGACATGTCTCTCCTCATGGCATTTGAAGCAAGAGACTTTCGACGATGCGGCTGGTCGGTTTCCTCCTGGGTTTCGTATATTCTGCTCCTGTTCCGATTTTATTCTCTTGTGGCACTCCGTTCTTCTATGTCGGTGGGTACCACAGCGATAGCACTTAATCCGAGAGTCTGATGGCTTGATTCGTTTAGCTTCAGGGCCCGCCGATGAATTAACTGATGAAGACGTCGGCCTCTCCTCGTAAGAGAAAACTCTCATTTCACTTTGAAATTGGTCCACAGTCTTGAGGTCACTCGTATTAAGTGCTAGTCGTTAGCGTTGATCTCGTGAACTCAGTAGATAAAGAGTGATGGCATTGATTACTTCGGTTATCGTTAATTTGTGCCACCTCGTCCTCAGAAGGGAATGGAGACGCATATCGTAAGCTCTCGGGGTTTTGTACTTCAATGGTCGTTCCCTGGCTATCTTCATTAACGTCGAGGTGCTGTTTCTTTGCCACCAAAACGTGCAGTGAAAAGTTCTTTGACCATTGGCCAGGTAATGTCTTCATCGGTCAGTACTTGCGTAGGCCAACTCGCAGCAGGTCCCTCTAGAGCACGATTTAAGGCAGAAAACAACTCGTTGCCTCATAAAGGATTTCCTTTCATCATGGGGTTGACAGTTGAGCACCATGCAGTTGGGTCTGCGCCCGCGATTTCGGGTAGAAGTGGTAGAGCTAAATTTCTAGGTTCCGTACTCGATTTTTGCACTAGCGGCTGGACTACCTCGCGCACCAGGATTATAAGCCCTTGCATTATTATATTAGGCACTGATCCCACTTCTAATGTCGGGTTCTCATTATGATTAGGGTTAGGGGCGTGTAATGAATTGGAACTAGCCATCGTTGTTATATGATACAATCGAGGTAATGTTTATTAGCACAAGTGTGGATATTACAGAATTAGCAAGTAACCGCGGTGATTAGACACTAATGACAATGGTCTTAGGTTCGATAACGAATCCGCGGTCAACGGCATAGCAAATGTACTTTCCTCCAAACTCTAAGTCGGACTCTTTGTTAAAAACGTGAAGTATTCACTGATCGTAAGGACGTTGTTTTACTCGCTGATGAGATGATGCTGCAGAGGAAAACTATGATGGGGTGTGTCTAAGGGCACGAGATCATCGGATTCGTCGAGGAAAACCTTCGTTCGGAAAGTGAGGGAAACGGACGTTGCTGTTAATTGGTTAATTCCTATGTTGGTGGTTAGAGAAGGATGCTAGCCGCCCTTGAGGAAAAATTGCTAGCGGGAAGCGTCGTTCGTGAGAAAAATAGATTTCCCCTATTTTCCCGTAGATGGGACAAAGACTGTTTGTCCGTTTGAAGGACCTTAGTTAACTAAATCCTAAGATTTCTAACGGGTCCTCAGGCTAGCTGAACGTGTACTATGGAGATGTATCGACATCCGGCAATCATCTTGCCCGAAGAATAGAGTCTGTGTGTGGCGAGCCACAGGACAGAAACCGTTGGAATGTTTACTGTCGAGTGCCGCCATAACTATTTCTTTTTAAGGAGAGCTATACAATTACTCCATACCTCTGTTAGGTAAAAACGTTCATCCCGTGACCGCGGCTACTAGTTGTCTCTTCGAGCCCAAGCTCATTATCATAAATCTCGGACAATTATAATCGGGTTAAATCATAAAGACTAAAGTATTGTGGATTTTCCTAAGAATTTCAAAGGGAAGGCCCCGGTGTCCTTTTATCTCCGACATACATATACATAGTGGCGCAATAAAAATTAGCACTTGAATATCTCCATACCTCCATACCTCCACTTGGAGGTATAGAAAAGCTTTATTAACGAAAGCTATTCAACATAGAAAAGGCTATAATATAGCAGTAATAATTGTTTTGCATTTCTGCAGTTCTAGAGGAGCTTCAGGCGTTTCAAAGTCACGTCCATTTTAAAAATGAAATCATATATTTTTTAATACATTAGCTCGACAATCTTCAGAAAAAGGTATTAATCTATGTGTGTCAAAAAATGATTAGCTTAGCAGATATTTTAATTTGTGAAATTTAGCGCACGGAAGACAAGGAAAACGCCGAGTGATATTTTTGTGTTTACGTTGACTTTGTCTTTCATAGTCAAGTTTCTCTACATTTATAGGTTAATACTTTTTCGTTGAAAATGTTTAGCTAGATCGACTAATGTATTAAAAAATATATGATTCCGTTAAAAAAAGGGGAGATAATACTGCAATTTCTGAAACTCCTCCAGCTGTACAAAAATTATCACTTCCATATTATAGTCCCTTTTATATCGAACAACTTTTATTCATAAAGTTTTTCCATATCTTCCAAAACAACCACCCTGTATTGTATGTGTAATAGTTTATTAATACAGGTTTATTAATTGTAATAGTTTACTAGTATATGGAGATATTGTTTCAAAATATAATTTGTTGTAGTATATCGTCTAAAACATTTTGTCATCATTCTTCCATATGATTAACAAGAATTAATTCAATCTTGACTATGAAAGAAAAATTTTATATTTAAATTTATTTTTACTAAATGTTTGTTTCATTTCAATTTTTGCGATTATATGCCTTATTCTGGACTAATATATATATATTAGATACATAATTAGTGAACTGCAAAGTTTTATAAGAATCTATATTTTTATGAAACTCAAATAAAAAAGTGGAAGCCTAAGTAGAGATTTGTTTCATCCAACACATATTTTTGGATGTCTAAATTTCACGGAAATGCATAGAAACTTTCAGTCTAATTATTAGCTTTATCAAATGTCGCTTACTATTGGCCTTAAGTGCTTTATTTAAAATTTATTAGGAGATAGAAGAGTAAATATCGAGTTGTAGCAATTGAGAATGCATGTAACAGGGAATAACGACTGCATCGATAACGTAACGGAAATTAAAATTTCAAATAGTGATCATTATCATTGCAAAAGAGTCAGATAGGAAAGAGTTACATGAATGTGGTGACTTACTTGCGTAGTGGCGCACTCGGATGCTTGAAGAGCAGCTTTATGAGATTCCGCTAGATGAGGGATATCATCGTGATGATAATATTCGTACATACTCGTACCAAGTAGCTCTTGTGGTAGGAAACCTAACACTAAAGTGGCCCTGCGAACGTTTCTTATTTATCATTAGGATCATTTAAACTTTAAACCGTTATCATTATTGCTATATAGTATAACTCTATTTATCTGAACCCATCGGAGAGCAAACACCCTTATTCTCCAAGGAAACGTTTTTCTATTTTCATAGTTTCTACCAAGCAATAAATTTTTGTAGTCATAGATACTACTACGTGATGAGAAATTTAATGCATTTGGACTTAATTAGTCAGCATACAGATGTTATGATAAATACAATGATGTGCCAATGCTTATAGCCATTGCAATTACAGAAATGTACAGAAATGTATTAGATACATAATTTACTGATTTTCCCATTCAAACAAGCGAACTCAATCTGCAGGAATTAATTTAACTTGGTAATTAAAATTTTGTATCAGTAAATGGAGTTCTAATAAATGGGGTTCTGATAAATGGAATTTTATCATATTGTTAGTATTAGACTGTGGATACCTATGTAAATTCATATTTTGATGAATATAATTTTTTAAGTTGAATCTAGGTAAATAAGTATCTCACTAATTAAATCTTATAACAAGTGTTACACTAGATATTCTATATATAATATTTTTATATGTTATGTAGATTGTATGCATTTTTGTACTTTACAATTTTCAACTATTGTATACAAATACATAGTTTAGATGTTATTATTAATGCACCTGGTATATGTAAGTAAAAGTAAGTTTAAAAATCACCATTCGTTTAATTCAACACCTCTGGATCGGCGGAGATTTGCGAAAAAGAGTCTGGTGTTAAATTAATCTCGAGCATGATTTTCAAGGTCAACATTTTTTTTACTGCAGTGTATTCTACTCATCGCGAAGAACAAAAGTCTCGAAGAAATTTTTTTTTTTTTTAATCTTTGTTTATTAATTCCAGGTTTTTTACATATTTTTTTTTACACGATTTTTTTTCCAGAATAAACGCTGAATTCTAATTGTAGGGTGGTACAGGCCAAAGTACCGATACGCGACGGTACGACGTAGCAATGCATTATTACATTTTTAGTCTCGAAGAAATCATGAGCCGTAAATGACTTCTTTTCTCGGAAAAAGATGTTAAAGTTTTAATAATCCTTACAAACTTCTTTTTACAAATCTCCAGCCATCCTGGTGTACAGAACCGCGCCACGATAGTTTTTACACTTGCTTTTTATATACCCTGTGCATACAAATTTACGAAATCTTATCGTAAAATTTTAATTAAGAAAGTACACTGACGAAAGAAACTTGAAATTGCAGCGAAGCAATCATTTTGAATAAATTTGAAACAATATTTGTTACATATTTTAGAATTCTTTCTACTTGTAAGTGTGATTTTTAGAATACGTACAAATTTAAAAAGAATATAAATGTTCTTTTTGTTGAATTATTGATATCTTTGAGTAATATGCGAAGAAAATTGTGTTTTTAATATCATTAATGAACAAAAAAGTTAATTATATAATAGTTATATTTAAAAAATCATGTTTATAGCATAAAGCCCAAACAATATTCGTATCATAGGCAAATAATATTTTATAAGTCGTATTTAGAAGCGATATATAGGTTGAAATGCTCGTACATATGACGTACAAATGTGAAATAAGTTTGTTGATAAATTCAATATTGAAAATAAAAAATGCAATATACCAATTACATGTTGGAGTGTAAAATGTTGGAGTTGACGAGTTAACTTGTCAAGCAATATGAACGGTATATTTAAATGCAGATGAAAATTTAATAAGTTTCGGTCAATTTCTATCCGAAACAAAACAGTACTAAAAATTATAATTTTAAACAGTGTTGCTAATGATTTCCGATGTCGAAAGAACATTAAAACCGGAGAAAAAAAAAACAAAATTTGAATACAGTACATATAAAAATTGGATAAAAATTATATAAAAAGTACATCAATTATTTTTCAAGAAATTAAGTATTATACGTTAAGTGTTCTAAAGTACACGTATAAGAATTATCGTTGAAATATTTATTATCATTTACCTCTGGTCGACGAAGAGGAATTTGCCATCCATCGCGTGTCGCGAGACAAACTTAATCGGTCTCAAACGTGGCTTTTTAGGCAAAGATGTAGGTAACGTTGACTGTAACCGACCAACTGCTACTAAACACGACAGATTGCAAGCTTCCCCATCTCCGTCACCTTCGTGTTCTTCGAGGTCGATTTTTGCAGGCGCCCAGGACTTCAGATATCCAGTACATTGTATTACACAATATTTCCAGTCTGTAAAAATATGCGACAGGATTCATTTATTGGAATTATTATATACGATATACAATATTATTAGTTTGTACGATTTGCAACTGTATCTTCGTTTGATATTTAATGTTACGTACACGCAGCGTTGCATCCTCATAATTTTATTTATTATTTTATTTATTGTTGCCTAGTCCGTGCCTTTCAGCTTTGGACGAACTTTCGGTTTTACATCTCTCGTGTCTAATTTTTTTCACATCCTCATAATTTATTAACTAATTAAATGGTAGATATTCTTGTTTCTGATAAAATTAATTCACAATTTTCGCAGATAGTCCTTTGCATAAAAACATTTAGAGAGATGTGTTTCATGTGTTTCTAATTTTAATGACTAACGAAAAATGATTTTCAAAGGACTAATAGAACAAACTGATATAAAGTTATGTAAAGTTGACAATTCATTTTCCTTAAGAGATTGAATTCTCGTAGTATTTATAAAGATTCATGAGATTGATAGAAAATTTATTCTTATTAATATATAATTGCAAACTTAGTTGCATATTATTCCTATGAAGAATGAAAGATGAACGGCATATACAAGATGTTTTTTTACTTTATTTGATTAAACATATGATCTGTGGTTATGAAGAAGGAAAAAATATTATATAAACATAGGTCGTTTGAAGCTTTATTAAAAGGTTATAAAAAGAATACCGAATAGGAGGGGAATAATTATTATCACTATGCAATATAATTAATGTAATCACTAGTTATTAACACCCCCCGCTTTCAAAATGTTTAACGTTCACATTTATAAAATTGACAACGGTAAAAAATTAAACTTATTACTCTATAAAGCTTGTATTAATTTTAATTTGTTCTGTTTTTGTATTTATTTTATTATTATTTATTATTATTATTGCTTATTATTATTTATTATTGCTTTATTATTATTTATTATTATTATTGCTTATTATTATTTATTATTGCTTAGTCCGTGTCTTTTGGCTTTGGACGAACTTTTGGTTTTACATCTCTTATGTCTATTTCTCTTCTTATATGTCTACCTCCCCTCTTTTCCACTCTATTCTATTACACTCCCTTAATTATTCTATCTCTAAAAACTAAAATTAGGAACTACAAATTAACCACTAATGACTAAAAACTATTGCAACTTTGGGCTTTAGTCTCCTTGCTCTGCATCCTTCCTGTCGTTTGTCCTTTTCTTCTCTATTATTGCTTTCAATTCTGTTAAACCTTCTGCCGTCTCGTTTAGCGTTTTTCCTATGTCCTTTGGTCCTCCCGTTATTTCATATTCTTCTGTTACATGTCTCAGGTCTTCTTCTTTCCTTTTACATAGTCTGTATCTTTTTTCTTCCTCTTCTTTCCAATATTCCCTTGCTTTGGTCTCGTTTCCACATCTGAATCTTGCTAATATTCTTTTATCCTTCCACTTCATCATAGGTACTTTGGTAATTTTTCTTTGGCTATATTTCTGTAGTGTATATTATATTTGGATTCCCTTAGCCCTCTCCCCTCTCTTCTGCTTCTCTCTTTCTTCTTTCTTCTGTAATTTGGTCTGCTGTCATGCAGACATCCTTTCTTGCTCTCTTGCTTCTATCTGCGCCCCTCCCTTCCTCACCTTTTCTAGTCGCTTCTTTCTCTTTCTCGCTCTTTTCCCTTCATGGCCATTTCCCACTCCTTTACTAATTCCGTTCAGTAAATCAATAATCAATTATTTCGTAACCATGAAATATTGTCCTTTTTATTTTTGTTATAATTTCTGAATATTTTTCTTATTTATATAAGTTATATTCTTTCCTTACTTATACCCACAGAACATATGAAAAAAGCAAACTGGGAGAAGCTGAAACGTTATGTATAAATTCAAGGAAACAGAAGTCACGGAGAGTGAATAGTGATAGCGCGATAGTTTATTTGAATCATTAAAACGACGACATCCTTCAGTCAATCTTCCTACGATTGTATTTATTCAAATAGCTTCCTCATTCATTATAAGATCTTTGAGAAAATGGCCTGAAAGTTGAACCAACAAACATGAACCAACTATTTATTTATTCTAATTTTACGATTTCTTTTTTCAATTTATATTCTAAAACATACCTTTGTTATCATTTTTACGGCATAATAAAGAATTAGCTATAGTTATAAGTAATTACTTTGACAGACATGAATTTTAGTTGTTTCTATGCAAATGGTTAATTGCATCTAATTGTTTGTAGTAAAACTAGTTTATGATATTTAATGAAGTCGGCCTTTTTAATTTTAATTGTAGATGTATTTCAAAAGTAAAGTCACTCGGTAATTAAAAAGCCTGTTTTAAAAATGAAAATAGATGTACACGGCCAACTAATCATGAGTAGTAAATTAAAGTATTATGTAAAACAAAAACTTGACAAGAAATATCGTAACAACTGTTAAATTCTAATGCAAAACCTCTATTTTTGGTATTAATCATAATAACATGGATACTTGTATCACTTTTAATTAGTGTTAAACCAGAATACGAAAAACAGAATATTTGCCCTGCAAACAGCAATAATATGATAGAAATTCTTAAATATTTAAAATTATCGTCAATTCCTTTAGCTACACGTATATAATCTTATTTTCACTGTGCTATAACTGATAGAAAGAAACAATTTTTATTATAGAATATATTGAGTTTATGATCCCGTATGTGGAATTATGGAATATATGAATAATTTGTATTCACTGTAGATTGTATAATGAAATACATCTCTTGAGAAATTGTATAAAGAACACGAATAATATGTATTTATAAATATTTTAGTTAAAGGAATATAAGAACTTAAATAGTTGAAGAAATTTATATGAAAATACCTTATGTCCGCTTTAAGGATTCTTTCTGTTTTCCTGGCTATTACACTTATTATACTTCTAATTTATTTTACATAATTCATAATTTCTTAATCTTGAAAAGTAGAATACATATTTGTATATGGCTAAAAATATAAAGTAGTGAAAAAGAATGAAAGGAGAAGGTATGTAAAACGATTCTTTTACCCGTCTTTGAAGTATTGTCTACTTTTCTCCTTTGATAAATCAGGCGGCAAATATTCAAGTCGTAAGATGTTAGGACTGATGACAAAGGACTAGCGATACTCTACATATTTCACTGATATGTTTTTAACATTCTTTCACAGCAATACATATCTTTAGCAATTATGATTTTCTTTATATTTCATTCTTTTTTATGTAAAAGAATAAAATATCCTCTTGTTAAAATTACCAGAAGTATATGTATACCAGGTATGTAAATATGAAACCGGAATTTTTGTATAGAAAATACACGTTTATTGTATGAAAATGATTAAAAATATTTTATTCAAAGTTGCCCATCGTTAGCTATACATTTTTCCCCACCTGTCTGGCAATTGGTGGATGCCACGCCAAAAAAACTGTCGCTCTCTTGAGGCAAACCAGTCATCGAGGCATTTTCGTACATTTTCGTAAGAAGTGAAGTGCTGGTCAGAAAGTGCGTGTCCCATCGATGCAAATAAATAGTAATCGGACGGAGCCAAGTCTGGTGAGTAAGCCGCGTGCGAAAGTATTTCCCAACTGAACGCTTCGATCGTTTCCTTCACCGGTTTTGCTGTATGTGATGGTGCATTATCATGAAGCAAAATTACTTTGTGTTGCCTTCTTTGATATTCTGGTCGTTTTTCACGCAAAGCTTGATTCAAATCGATCATTTGTTGTCGGTAGCGCTCAGTATTAACGGTTTCGCCAGGTTTTAACAGCTCGTAATAGATCACACCCTTCTGATCCACGTTCTTCGTTCCTCACGTTAAAATTGCCACTTCTGAATTTTTTAAACCACTCAAAGCACTGTGATTTACCAAGAGCATGCTCACCGTAAGCTTCGACAAGCATTCGATGCGATTCTGCAGTTTTCTTCAAATGGTAACAGAAAATCAATCCTGTCCGCAAATCGTAGTTTCCAGGCACAAAATTCGACATGTTCAACGCTATTACAAACTATGCTATTGTATGAAACTTGTATTGTTCTGAGTCGAAAATGTTTGTGAGATGTCAACAAAGACTTTTGGCATCAATGACGCAGTTTAGTGATAACTACATTATCAGCTAGGGCCATCTATAGACAAATTCCGGTTTCATACTTACAGACCTGATACAATTCTGTACGAATAGGTTTTTCAAAATTGTTGTGGTCTTTTACTTTCAGAGTTATCAATTTTGAGTGTATAAATATATGTACGTGTAAATAGAAACATACCTTACCATGTTTATAAATAAAAATAAAGTAAAATAAATAGTAGCATAAAATTGGATTGAAGTGTAAGAAATAAGTTGGCACGTATAATTATTATTTTACTTTGATGAAGGACAACGTAAATTTTGCACAAGTCCCCCGATATATTCCTGATTAATTGCAAAAAAGAATATACGTTTAGTAATTGTAATTTAATTATTTTATAGCACCTTATAATGCATAAATACTTACCGACATTTTGTTGCTTTTTTCGTCGATGACATCCGCCAGCAGTATCAGTCTCCTCTTTCACTTGTAATTCACTGCAACGAACCCCTTCGACTTTTCGTTTCATTCTACAGAAAAAAGATCTTCGTGCACCAGGACATAATCTCGATACACCCTGAGGCACATCAGTTTTCACCGGTAACATCGCTAAAACAATGTTAAACAAACTTGAATATATTATTCTTTAATGCTAATTCATTTGTCTAATATTGTACTTTGTTCAAAAGGCAAATTTAGAAAATAGTTTGAGAAAGATAGAAAAAGGCAATCGCGAAACATAGTGTTCATTCTGAATTCCTCGTTATTTTATTATCCTGTCAAAGAATTAAAATTAGCGATTTAGGTATTTACTTCGTGTCTCACTCAATTAAAATTTGTTCAGGTAATGATTTTATCTTTCCAAATAATTTTACTGTATTCATGTTTGCAAGTTATTCAAAAACAGATTTCGACATTTTCTTCAGTTTAATCAATTTCACGAAGAAAAACATATAACTGTTTTTATGAGCAAAACGTATAAAAGAGATTAAAGAAGACTATATAAAGAAAAAATTAATTCTATTTAAACGAAGATGCGATAACGAACACGTACCTGTTAGTATTTTATTTAAATTCTGTGAAACATTATATTTTTGAATATAATTATATCAAAATTTCGGTGACTGTGTTACAGAGAATGATAAAATCCGTTTTCAAAAATATAAAGCTGCTTTCGTTTCCTTTTTCTATTCGCGATCGTATTGACGCGTGCAAATATCAAGTTCTTCGCATAATTTCCCGAGGGGAAATATTACGTGTGCATGATGCGTGTCGCATATTTGTAGCTAAATCGGCCTTGACAGAAAGAAGAAGTGTAAAGTTCGAAGACGTGATTCATATAAGCAAATATTAAGTCGATAGGTAAATGCATATTAATCCACACCCGAAAGGCCGAAAGATGGGTGGGGGCCGTGGGTGGGTTGGGTTAGGGTTGGTGTTAGGGGGGTTGTCTACAGTGTTTCCAAATTTTAAGCTTACAACGTTTATCATGTAAAATTCTGCGAATATAACTTTGGTTTTGTGTTAGTATGTTTTGTTTTAATGTGCGTGTTAATTATTCAAACTTTAATTCTTTTTATTACTACATTCTATTGCTATGTTCTACCTAATTTTCCTATAAATTACAAAAATGTGAGATGCTCTCTGATGTGAAGACATTATACTGATACAGCATTGCTATGTTTCGAATAATAATTTTTTCAATAAATATATATACATTGCTTTTTAAATGACGATGTAGTTTTATGTAGAAATATTTCTTTTTATTATTTGAACACTTGTAAAATTTCTAAACTTTTTATTTTTCAAATTTATGCTATATAGTAAAAAGTTTAATTCGAATTTGATTAAAAATTCTGATATTGAAATTTATTATTAAATAAATGTCCATGTATCACATACAGGTATATATATGTAGCGACACATGAGCTAGAGGACAATTCAAATCATGTTGTTATTTTGGAGATTGGCATGGTAACAACGCATCATAGACAAATCGAAACAACTCAAGGCTAAACTTAAAAAATTCTACTGGCTCATTGGCCGACGTTCCAACTTGAGCACGCAGAGCAAAATTACGCTCTATAAGACCATAATAAAACCTATCTGGACCTACGGAATCCAACTATGGGAAACAGCAAGTAATTCCAACATTGAAATACTTCAACGCTTCCAATTGAAAACGCTAAGATCCCTAATAGATGCACCCTGGTATGTTACCAACGAAGCAATACATCGCGACCTCAAGATACCCACAGTCAAAGAAGAAATAACAAAATGTGGTAATAGATATATCATAAGAGTAAACAAATATCGAAACCCCCTAATTACTAAATTACTTAATACGTCGGACCAGATCCGCAGGCTAAGAAAACACTATCCATTAGACCTAAGCACTAGCTTCAGCTAGAAATAAACTTAAAGTAAATTTTTGCCTCGGAATATTAATATCGTTAGGATACACATGATATAATGGTAAATAAACTCCGGGCAAAACAATTTCGCCGCTACGTGCAACCGTCGAACGCAGGCGAATTCGAATTTTCCGGCTCTCCACCGATCAGTATAAATAATTGGACGCAATCGAAAAGAGTTCAGTTATCAACGAATTATCAGCGATATGATTAACTAGTCATTAGCGATCTTATTTTGCGACTTATACACTGTCTTAGCGAATCCGTTAGTACGAGCGTTTTAGCGAATATTGTCTGTATATTAATTTATTTAATTATTTTAAATATACTCGACGGTTTCAATAACGAACTATATCGTTATTAAACCTCTCCGACCAACCATTCTCTATACATAAACCTCTATACATATTTAAATGAAAACTTTTATAAAGTAGATGATATCCATACAGAAGCAGAAAAGCTTTTGCCGATACAATACACAATAACATGTAATATAGTCTGCAATTCACAGTCATAAAAGTATCACGACTGTCTAAATATCTATATTGTTGACGTTCGTGCTTGAGTATTATGTGGTTAACGCGCATTGTAACCGCATTAACGTTGTATACAACCTTTTCTTTAGTCAAGCCGTATTCCTCACTTTCCATAATACATCGTATGCATCATAGTCATAAAATTAATCTCTTGTTAAACCGTAATGGTGTTATACTCCAACCAGCTAATTCCCTTTCTTAAGAATGTTCCTCTACAATTTGAAAATAATTAGAGGTGTTGCTTATTATTTATTTTTATTTATTATTGCTTAGTCCGTGCCTTTCGGCTTTGGACGAATTTTCGGTTTTACATCTCTTATGTCTATTTCTCTTCTTGTATGTCTACCTCCCCTCTTTTCCACTCTATTCTATCGCACTCCCTTAATTATTCTATCTCTAAAAACTAAAACTAGAAACTGCAAATTAACCACTAATGACTAGAAACTATTGCAACTTTGGGCTTTAGTCTCCTTGCTGTGCATCCTTTCTGTCGTTTGCCCTTCTCTTCTCTGTTATTGCTTTCAGTTCTGTTGAACCTTCTGCCGTCTCATTTAGCGTTTTTCCTATGTTCTTTGGTCCTACCATTATTTCACATTCTTCTATTACATGTCCTCTTCTTTCCTTTTACATAGTCTGCATCTTTTTCCTCCCTCTTCCTTCCAGTATTCCCTTGCTTTGGTCTCGTTTCCACATCTGAATCTTGCCAGTATTCTTTTGTCCTTCCACTTCATCCTCCCTTCTAGGTACTTTGGTCATTTTTCTTTGGCTATATTTCTGTAGTGTATGTTATATTTGGATTCCCTTATTCTCCTCCCCCTCTCTTCTGCTTCTCTCTTTCTTCTTTCCTCTATAATTTGATCTGCTGTCATCCTTTCTTGCTCTTCTCTTTTTTCTATCTGCGTCTCTCCCTTCCTCATAGAGGTGTTGCTTTCTTTCGTTCACGAGACAATTTGAAAATTTTTAATACGCAACTGGTTACTTTTAAATTTCTTTACTTTGAATTTTATAAAACTATACCAAGTAGGTATTACTACAAATTTGTAGTTATTGCGACATGAAAATATTGTAAAAATAGTTAAAAAAAATAGTTTGCCTCATTTTGTCTAATCTAACGTATAGGCATGATTCACGATTCTAGTTCATTATAAATGTAAATTATAACAGAGAAAATAACAGAATAGCTTTTTGAAAAAAGGATCCATAAGAAAAAACAGCGAATTAAGTAAATTGTGTTGAAAGTTCTAGTTCTAATTTTTTAACATTAGCTACATTTGAACTTTAAGCTTTAAAATTGTACTTTTCCTCTAAATGTGTGTAATGTATATGGTAACAATTATGCACATTATATTTGATTGGTTTGAATAATTACCCTTACATATTCGTTGAAATAATCTATTTGAATAATTTATATAATCACCGGACTAAATGATCTTTAATCTAAACAACAGGCAAAAGATTACATAGAATAATAAAGACTACGAAAAGTTCTAAGATTTCAAATTGATTATTTAACTCTCTATTATTACCTATACCTAAGCTTCATTATATAAAATTATTGTCACAAACATAAACAAATGTAACGACATAAACAAATGTTCATTTATCACGTCTCGTTATAACGGATCTCACTGTAGATCGTTGTCTCGATGGCTATTATCGCAGTTTAAGTTTGTTTTTGCCATAACGGAAAATTAGGAATACATAATGAAATAATATGAAGTAATCATGAAATTTATTATCACAAAAATTGCTGAAAATGTTGCCCATTCTGCCGAACACATACTTCTGCTCTTCTAATTAAATTTCTATGAACACTTCTAACACATTGGAAGTGTTTATCAACATAACGTCAATCGAGACAACGATCTACAGTGAGATCCGTTATAACGGGACGTGATAAAGTGCACGCGTACCGAGTGAAAATTCAAAGTCGATTTTCTCGAAAACAAAGCCTCAAACGAAAAATTCTTATTCTATATTTTCGACTTCTTTTTTCGTGTAGAATCACTCCCTTTCCGCTTGTACCATCAGTTACCAACCACCCTGTATACAATCATCTATGACATTATGACTTATTTCCAGTAAGTTGCATATTCTGAACTCATAATGTTTTGATATACGTTACAAATAAAAAACTTTACACGCGTCATTGAGAAATTAATGATAGCACACCTGGGCTATCTTTTTGGCGAAAAGTGTATATCAACGCTCTCTATTTATATTATATTGAAAAAGTTGTTACCTCTTATTTCCGCTTTGATATTTAGTTGTAAGCAGGAGATTATGTTCGTACACTTTGCGACACAATTATACAGGGCTAAAAGGGCATGTAAAAGATTTTCTTTGGAACTCCATTGTTCATAAATTACTGTATAATTCTCTAACAATAACAGTAAAAGACAAAAGTTGATGAATAGAAAAATTAAAGCAAAAGAATCTAAGCGAAATAACAATGAAAATCATTTTTGCTTACTTACACATACTGTTATGAGAAATATGAGGGAAAATATATAGTATTTATACATATAATAAGAAATATATAAATGACAATTGGATCGACATACGATTGATGAGGGTGAATTTGATGAGAGTGTACGGAATTTTTGAGAATTTACACAGTTCATGGACCGAAATCGAAAGAAGAAGAAATTTTATCTTATCGTTAATTTGATTTACTATGTTTGATCTCATGAATTCCATTTTTGTTACCTTATGTTTATTATGAAGGAATCTAACAAATACGATTACAGAATTTTCTTATAAATTAAAATGTTACAAACTTAGAATCTTCAGTATTTGGCTTTGTATAAATTTCTTGCGTTATTTTATTCTTCAACAATAAAGTCAAGCTACCATAAGCAGGAATATTGCAAAACCAAGGCACACGCACACACGTATATATACATAATTTCGACCAATTACTTTATTCGAATCTTTATTCGAAATGCAATGGATGGCAGATACTCGCGTGTCATTTGCATACAAATCTTGCAATTACCGGCATTCTTACGGTGTTACCGTTATAATGACGCTTCGACACTTGATCAATTAGCCATCAAAAGTGTCAGCGAATGCGCGATGCCGACCATTTTCCAGCTCAGTCTCCGGTTTATTAATTCCTTTGCAACAAGCATCTATGATTAACGACCGTGAGACCTCGTCTCTAAGTCCTCCGCGCGTAAATCGTACCAGCATGTAACATCCTCGAGATCCTGGCCGCACATAAGCAGTACCGCTTTTCTCTCCTTTAAACGAGTTTCTTTCGTAAGCCGCTTATCTCGCGGCGCTAATTCGAAGATGTTTATCGACAGGCAGATGCTGCCGAACGACTGACATTTATCAGAATGTAACTCGCATTGACGAGCAACAAGTACTTAACGGTCCTGGAACCGACCGAGGGAATGTCGAAAGGTGTCATAATTAATGGATTCGTGAAGGGAAAGTCGACGCATGTAGCTGACTGATAAAAACCATTTCGTCAGGATTATGGTATTTTTGAAGGAGCATTACTTTCTCGCCTTTAACGTGCTTCTTATTTCTCTAAAATGTTCCTGATTGTTGCAGTTTTGCATATTTATAGAAACAATAACAACTAAGGTTCTATTTCAAAAGATAATGTTTGTAACGTCGTTTTCTGTATTCTATAATTTATATTTGATATATATATTTTATAATTCTATAATTTATCGAACGGATCAGTAGACCTTTAAGCAGGTCGTATAAATGATATTTTCCTAAAATTAACGTTTTATTGAATAATCTATTTTTGCCATTTATTGCTGAATTCTTTTAAAATATTTTGGTTTTTCAACAATTAATTGTTTGAAATAGATTTTGTACACTTTCAGCTTCTCTTTTATGAATTTATTGACCACGATAAAAATGTGTAAATTGAGTTCGTCGAATTGGTAATTGTTCTATAGCAGAATAAGTGGTATTGATCATCGATTGCAGGTTGTAAATTCAGACATAAACGTTATAAATGGAAGATTTAAAAACGCATTTCAGACATTTGCTACTTGTTTCACTTGATTTTATCAAAATGATTTGATCGGTAAAAGCTTAATCAAATGTTAGAGAGATATTACTGATAATAATAAAACCATTGTAACTTTTGTACTTTTGTTTATGGAGAATTGCAACAATGGATCGTTATAAATAATAGCAAGCGTGTTAGAAGTCGTGATCTACCAATTTATTGGAAACGTTAAACTAAAAGGAGCGTTTAAAAGAAGTGTATGATTAAGCTGTTAAACCTATCATAAAATTATAAACGCATCAAACCAGGTATTATTAAATTGCTCTTACAATGAAGGCTAATCTCTTGGATTATTCTACCTAATAATTTTTACCTTTTAACGTTACTAAACGGCACACTATTATCTTAAGAAACTTTGTATTTTTAAATACTGGCAGGTTAAGAGGATACTTGTTATTAATCTATATCACTATTGTAAATTTCTCTTGATTAAATTATCCAAATTCTACGTGAGAAAATACTTTTCAAATATATGATACAAGTTATAATAAGTAATTTTTACTAGATAAAAATACGGAGGATTTTAAAATAAAGTCAACAGATTATTTAACAGTCAACACGTGTGGACACAGACAAATCGTGTAATATTAGTACGTACTTTTGGCATCTATTAATCGTTCGCGTGGACTAAGATCCGAAGAGGACAACTGCTCCTTTACCTTGGCAACATCTTTTGGATGCAGGATATCGAACCAACTTTGACCCAACAGGTCACCCTGTGCAGACATAAAAAATTCATTTCTAAAATATACAATCTTTCTATATTTAAAATTTTCATGGTATCAAACTGTACATTTTACTAATTGTTTCATCCCCGAGGTCCAGGTAAAAGGAAGAAAAGAATTGCAATTGATTTTGTTTAAGAAACCATGGACGTATAATCATTCACAAAACTGTTTGTACATCCTATAAAAGGACTATCTATATAGAAAATGTATTACATCTTGTACATGTAAATGCAAAAAATTTTTCTACATAATATTTTTCAATCACATTTTACAAGCATATATACAGGGTGGTTGGTAACTGGTGGTACAAGCGGAAAGGGGGTGATTCTACGCGAAAAAAGAAGTCGAAAATATAGAATAAGAATTTTTCGTTTGAGGCTTTGTTTTCGAGAAAATCGACTTTGAATTTTCGCTCGGTACGTCTGCACTTTATCGCGTCTCGTTATAACGGATCTCACAGTAGATCGTTGTCTCGATTGACGTTATGTTGATAAACACTTCCAATGTGTTAGAAAGTGTTCATAGAAATTTAATTAGAAGAGTAGAAGTATGTGCTCAGCAGAATGGGCAACATTTTCAGCAATTTTTGTAATAATAAACTTCATGATTACTTCATATTATTTCATTATGTATTCCTAATTTTCCGTTACGGCAAAAATAAACTTAAACTGCGATAATATCCATCGAGACAACGATCTACAGTGAGATCCGTTATAACGCGTACCGAGCGAAAATTCAAAGTCGATTTTCTCGAAAACAAAGCCTCAAACGAAAAATTCTTATTCTATATTTTCGACTTCTTTTTTCGCGTAGAATCACCCCCTTTCCGCTTGTACCACCAATTACCAACCACCCTGTATAATAAAATAATGTAATAAGGAAAAATCGTTTATTTTGATACATTTTTAAAAAGTTTAGTGAGATTTTAAATTTAGCAAGCTTCTAGATTTTTTTCTATTTACTTTCAATGTTACCCGACATGTACATGGTACCTTTCGTACACTGTAGTTGCGCAATATAGTATAACTTATTATATATAATATAAATATGAAGTAATAACAACCATTTTATAGCACTATGTGTATAAACGTAAATATTCAACGAAAGTATTCAAATAAATAAGAAGAAAGAGATTATATTTTCGCAATCATGTTATTTCAATTTATAGACTAAGTTAACATTTTCTGAGTTCCTTGGTTTACTTTTAAAGTAATTCCCATTTTGCTTTTAAAGTAATTTTCCAACATTCTTAGTATCATCAATCCTATTTGCGTTCTTAATTTTAATGCACTTTTCAAATATGTTAACTTTACTGTGAAATTTGTTGGAATGGTATTTTAATAAAGATAGCCTTGTTATAGAATATAGATAGTTTGGAAAAATTCCTGGTGAGCCAGTAGGGATTTGGAGCCGCTCAGGAATTTAATTTTTATACTGAAAATAATGTGGATAAAATTACAATTGTAGATTCTTTCTAATTGTCGCGAATAATGAGAGAACATATATGCTAAAATTCTCGTTACGAACAGTATTATATTGCACAATTTACAGATAACAGAGAATAGATTTATTTTATTACTAGGTATACCATTTCTATTTTAAATATAACGCTTGAAGAAATTTATTTTATTACTCGTGTTTTATTACCAGCGCATCGAAAGAAACAGAGACTGGATACCTGAGAATAATTGAGTGTCTGCAAAACAGACTCGGATACATAAAGAATTCTTCCACGATCACAGCCCACCACGAAGACAAAACCCTCCGCAGCCTGAAACAAGAGAAGGCGCCTTTGATTACGTCACCTGGATCAAATATTAATTGCGATTATGCAATGAATGTCATAGGAAATCGATGGATACTGTTATTGATAATTGTTTGAAGTTATTTCAATTTTCTGGGCTTGAAAAAATCAATCAACGAATTAGTAATTTGATAAATGTTCTAACTATAATGAACTCTACAAATGGAGAAGTGTTTCGTAAATTATGTAGCAAATTTTCTTCTGTAAGATAAAAATAAAGTAATGTAAGATTGGAGAGATTGTTGAAATGATATACTTTGAGAATACAAATATTTTTCTTTTGCTCGTATCGATTTTAATTGTTACGAGTTCAGACAATTATTTAGCTTTCATGTAAAATTTTTATTTTTTGCTGTTTCTTTTTTAAACTTTAGACATTTTTTTATATTTTCTAACGTTTTACCTCTATATTTCAATTTTACGTAAAAAGTGTATATTATTTTTTTGCATATTAATAAACCTATAGGAAAATCTATACATCTGATAATAATAATCAACAGCATTTTATCAATTTAATCAACATTTATTTAATCAACATTTAATCAACATTTATTCATTTAATCAACAGCATTTTATAAAAATATATTTTCTTATGAATTCTATATATTATACGTGAATCACAGATGTTTCTATAAATTCATATTTTTATGAATGCTATTGTATCCAAATAGAGATTTATTTCTCTTTTTAAATATTATAACACATATTTACTTTACTTGCATTTTGCTCTATTATGATAAATGTAAAAACTATTTTTTCCTTTTACGCAGTTTATCGATTATACAACGTAACTTGAATTTGAAGAAGATGAAGATGCACTGAGTAGTTGGTAGTAAAATTGAAAATTATAAGATAAGAGAACCTTGAAGTAAGTAAAACAATTTAATCGTCTAGCATCGCAATAGAAAAAAGAAAGGTAGGTAAAATGAAATAAATAAATAAATGGATATATAAATCATGTTACTTTTACATCTACATAATAATGTTTCATTCAATATATAGTTAACATGTCCTTGGGTATTTGTTTTATTAAAAATCCATCAATCTTTTAATAAATTCTAATTCCTTAAAATCACCTCTGAGAAGGAATCTCGTCAGTGTCATTTAAATAAACCTTTTTACTGTTTATTTATGGCTTTTTGACCAATACCTTGGCACGTAATGAACAATAATTTGCGAATATGTAAATAACTTGTGTCGTCTGAATCGTTTTCTAACAGAAACTTGTCTAATAAATTAAACAATTAATAGCCAATACTTGCACTATCAACGACTAAAACATAAAATTTGTACCAAAGAAATTAAGATGTAAATTACGCGAATATATACACATTGAAAATAAGTATGTAATTCATACTGAAAGGAGACATCTCCGAACTAAAAACCGTACGGTGAGTTTGCTAATTTGACACTGTACTTGTGATTGACTGGTGCGTAAAATAAATTCAGGAACCGACAACATTTTCTATGGAAAAACTCAAAAATAAAATTAATAAAATTACATGATTATCGAATTTTCCATGGGAATATCCCTCATTCTCCTATGAACAAATAGATATCATCTGACGTGAAGAGATTAAATAAATGAGTACATTCAATGACATCTTTCGTTAGTAGCTAACTTTGAAAAAGGTTTAAAATGATACATTCCTGAGTTAAGAAGCTTTAAGATTTTTCTAACTTGAGACCACGTTGGTTAATCGTGTTGTTGCAATGTTAGTAATCAATCAATGAAATTTGCTAAAGGTTACGGGAAGAAGATTCGAAAGTAAAACTATTTTACATAGTTGTAAGATTTCCCCTGCAAATGTTTCATCCTTCTACTATGCCACATACATTATTCGATGTCTAATACAGCTGGTTAAATAAACAAATACACGATATGTAGCAATTAACAGTATCTATTCTTGACTCGATGGTAAAAGCCAATCTGAAAATCGAATAGGTTCAAATGGATCACCAGGATACCCGAGGCGACTCATCCTGATCGCAAACGTGAAATTCGATCGCATGTAAATTGTGTAAATCCCGTAACGGCGAATGGACTGGTTTAAGTACATAGGGGCGTACGGATGTTAATGAATGTTGTATAGAACCGAAGATATATCGTCACACAGGCTTCGCAAATGTCGATTACGCAACGACAACGCACTTAGTCTGGCTGGCTTACCTGCCAAGGAGATTGACGATACGCATACGAACATTGACGCGCTGCTGCTCTCGCGCTATCGCGATCATTCGATAAGGATCCATGCGCGTCGAGCTTTCAGGGTAACAAGCAAAAGTTGTACACGTCGTACCGGATGTCTGATCAATTTCAACCGATTGTTTCTTGCTAAACCTAGTCTGCCTTGTTTTATTTTTTCTCGTTAATGGTTGTAGTAAGTAATTGTTCGCGATATTAGTTTGGTTAGTGGAGTGAAGAATGTTGAAACGAACGTTGGAATTAAAGGTTATTTGCGTTTGATGTGATTCAATACAGGAAGACCTAAGTTGAGATTAAAATTACATTTTAACGTAATTATATTAGGTTGTGTAACAAATTCATTCTACCGTATCAGGAGAGATGAAAGTCTTGCTGTAATCTAATGTATCTGCTAATAAACAATTTTGTACTAACCACACATACCATTCATTTTTTCTCAAATGGTATTATTAAATGACGTAATGTGTCTATTCATACTATTTGTACATATTCAACGTGTCACGTTATTCTGAACATTAATAAAATAATTCTGAATGCAGAACATATTTATTTTTACAGAGAGTATTCGCCATCATAGTTCCTTAATTATATAGAGTAACAAAATATTTCAAATAGATGTTACTAAATGTGACAATAGCCGTATAAATAATAAAACAAAAAATGTTACTTCACTCGAAGAAATTTGAACGCAGGGTTTACTCATCTAGCAGTTTATCTGATCAAAATTGATTACTCAGCTTTTGTTCCATTTTATTAAAAAATCATGGCATCGTTTCCAGACATATATTAACACATTACATAACTTACCTATTAGAAGTATGAAGTATACAATTTAGTAGATTAACGATAAAATTTGCTATTGAGGTCAGATGTGTTTCCATAATTTAATTAAAAAAATTATTGAAAAAATGGATCATTATTGTGATTCAATTCTCATTATCATTGTAATCATTGACATATCGTTTGCTGTTTGCATGATTTCTATTGAAAATAGCATAAAAGATTCTGTACAAATTTCCCCACCAACTTTCTTAAAACTTTAAATTTCGAAAACAATAACAGCAACTGAGTTTCAGTACAACATTTAAGAAAGAAATAACGTATAAAATACTAACAAAATAAAAATAACATATAAACTAAGATAAAGTAAAAAAGATATCCGAGTTGACGAAAAGAATTTGTTTAGTCGTAACATTTAAAAACTGCACAATAATTGTTTTCTGTAATAATTTTCTATAGCAATTTCTTTGTTACACAATTGATATTTTTGAATAAAATGAAAATAAACTTGTTTCGTTTAAACGCCGAACTATAGGCCGAGGAAACCTCTGCAGAACTTAAATGGCATCGCAGATATGGCTATGATGCAGTATCAATCAATTTAATCGACAGATGTCCCGTGAGATAAGTTGCATTCCCTATTACTCGTCGGAAAGATGTTGTAACGTTTATGGGCTGAAGATGCGTATCTCTATAATTGCATGTTATGATGCTCTTTGATATAAAATGTTAATAAACAAAAATGCCTGGATGAAAGAAACTTAATTCCCGTTTAATGCTTTGATGTCCAATAAATCCATATTTGATCACGATTCTGATTAAATATCAGACATGTTATTTTTCTGCGATTAACTGAAAATTCTGTCTATTGATTATCTCCTACAAATTTATCGGCAGAGAATACACATTCCCGAATACCTGCTAGTTCCATATAAAATATGAAAACTAATTTACCATTAATTACCGTGAAAATAATTATTAATTAGTTGGAATTTTGTGTTCATGTAAGGTTGTGATCTGATATACTATGTAGGTGTGTAGCAAAAATTGAAGCTATCTGGAAGAGTTACCGTAGCATAATAAATCATTATAATTATACAATGTGGATTCCTATGATTGTTTAACTTGAATCCTATTAAATAGGTAAATTATATCAAAATTGGTCGAAATAATGACACGAAGAAGGGGCAGAGATAATGAAAAGAAAAAGATAAATTTTATTACTATTGCAAATTATGAAATTATTATTATAATATTGTATTATGCTATTATTTCGAATGGGATAATAATCCTTAAAGGTTTTCATAATCTCCTAATGATGCTTCTAGTTTATTTAACCTACTAAAGTACCCTAATACTTATGAACGAGAGTGTACATCTAGAAATTGTATTTTCATATTAATATGTCCAAACAAAATGAAGGTTTTAGGGTTGGCTAAATTTGCTGTATTTGCCACAATTTTTATAAATTTTTCGAGTGCTGTACATATAAAACCGCAACTCATATGTTGTAGTTTAAATGTATGTATGTATGGTGATCCAGCTTCAATTCTAACTTTTCATCCTTCTAACGATAAAATGTATAAAATACATATGTATAAAATATATACAATGGATAAAATGTATTGCTTGAATTCATTAAAGAAACCAAAATAACTGACAGAATAATATAATAATATAGCAATGGCTGTATCCTAATAAAATAAACATCCGTTACTAATAACCATACAGTCGATGAGATGCGAGAAGAAAGTACTTATTGCAATATGTAAAGGATGAAACAGCTCTCTATCTACCTTCTATTCTTTTTCAGTTACGATCACTGTTGAAGTGGTCACCACTTCTGCGAAAACTCTACATCTGGTCTTTTTAGTTTTCTCAAGCGCTGAAGCCATCCACAGCATATAGACAAAAGACTAGCATGAAGGCAGACTATAAACAGTAGACAGGCGACGTTGGCTTCGGGGTTTTCAGTTATAAGGTAACACTGCTAGCGTGTGGATGTGGACCAGCTCAAATTGTATTCCTACTTATTATTACACTTCTCTATTAAATTAAATATATATATATATTTTGTACCTTACACTTTATCCACGCGTTTTCTCTCTTTATACATCTAATAACCTCAACATTCATAAAGATATAAAATTGTACAGGCGTGTGCAATCAAATTGTCATGCTCGAATGCAAACACGCATCTTACATTAAAAAGAAATCTTCCAACGACTTTATTGTCCTTAAAACCATTGAAAATGAAAAATCATTTGTCGTTGAACAGCAGATACCTGGACCCTAGCCGTCAAGAATGCAGAGCTTACAGTTAACGTCTAAATATTGCAAAGAGTACCTTGTTTTATTTAAAGGATGGAATAATTCCCTATTTAGGTTTTATTCTTTTTCTTTTTTAAGGTGTTATATTAATAAAAAGGATGATATTGCAGAAACATCTGTGGTGCAATCATCAGGCAATACACGATAATAAAATTTTTTTGAACGATTTTATTGTCTTGAAATTTAACGTGTAGATCTTAACCGTCAAGGATGCAGAGTTTATAGTTAACGTCCGTCGCACAGTAGAAATGTTAATTTATCCGTGAACCGGATACTAGTGGTATCGACGGCGGTAATAAACGTGCAGCAATTCACAATGAAAGTTCCTGCGGATAATAATGGAGCCGGTGTCGATCCGAGCTGGTATGCCGGGTGTGGTCACTCGTTCGAATATTTAGTCGAGCCGGTCGGGATAGAGCAAAGGAAAGTCTCGATAAAAGATAAACTTATCTACGTACTAGTACGCGACAATGAAAAATGCTCACCAGCCACCGACACGAACTCTGTGCTCAGTCGCGTGACGGAATCTAGAGTGAAAAGCAACTATGCCCGTTCCGTTTTACGAGACTCATTCTTAAAGTTTCGAGACTCACAAGCGATGTATTCGATCGACGTACGCGTTGTGCAGTTTCTGTACAACGCATCTCTGTACCAGAAACGACCATACATACCGTTATATGCATGTTACTTATTGCGGGACGTTTATTTTGTTAGTTGATTTTTGAGTTTAACACTTGTTCAGTGGGAACTGGATTATTATTCTAACGAGGGTTGATTATTTTGCTTTGTAGCGATAAAGCGAAGAACAGGACCAAGAAGCTTGTTACCCTTGTGTGACAATTAAATTTAATATAGTCTGATAAAATAACAATATGTAAATGTTACGTAGGAAGTAATAAACTATCCTACATGAATCAAAATTGACTCAGTCTGTCGTCTGAAGGTCAAGGGAGATATTCATAAGTTTCCCTGGCGTCGAAAACTTTTTAACGAAATCAGTGGTCTATTTTGGCATAGCTATCTACTGGGTGTACAGAAAAGTCTCGATAAATTGTACGTACTAAACTTCAGAGATATGAAAGAGAGATACTAAATGATTTTTTAGAATAAAGATATGAAGCTGTTGCGGTCCTTAAATGTTTTATGGTTCAACCTTCCTCTCGCTTTAACCAAGAAAAGGGCACTTCGTGTTCTAAGAATATTTTTTTCGTAACATTTAAACGAGAAATTAATAGTTATTAATAGTATTATTTATTAATTATTGAATTTATATAATTAGTAACGATTCTGTCTTATTTCCTTGGAAATTTAAGGAATTTTTTAAGGATAGGAAAATACGATTTGTTCGAAAATGTAAAGAAATGTAAAGAATGCAGGAGGATCGAGGATAACGAAGAAATAATCGAAGACTGTTTAAGTCTTAAGAATAATTAATAGTAAACTGCGGATTTAACCAAACTCAGACTTTTATAAATTCGGATCAGAAAATGGAACTTATATAAAAATTTCTTTCATCTTCTAATATTGTAACGAAGTCACTTATTTTTATGATTCTCTTATAAGTGCATTTAAATTTTCAATAAATGCACAAACATCCCCAGTTTAATAATCTCGAAATAATTCATAACTTTGAGTTTAGTATGGTGTTCGGTTAAAGATTCATGGAATTTCAAAGAAGCGTTTAAAAAATTTCCTTCCTTAATCGATAGGTATAGAGAATAATTAGGGGGTGATCGATAATTGAGAACAATCAGAAAATGCTATTTCGAGTCTGTCACAATTTCCCCGATATTGACAGTTTTTAGATACCGCGAATGATTACAAAATAATTGCCAGCTTCCTAGATATTAAGGGTAATTATAAAATAATTGATGATATCCTAGGTGATGAGCGCAATTAGAAAATATTATATAATTTCGCTTTTGAGGCAGATTTTGAGCATTATTAGAAGTTCATAGAATTTTAAAATGACTTGTAAAGATTATAATTCGATGTGGAATTTTTCTGCTAAACATAAACCTTGAACTATGTCACTGAAAGTATTCATTGATCATTCTAGAAAATGAATTATTGATATCTGACAAGATTTATTATTGGAAATAAAAATGCAGCATGTATTCAAATCTAATTTAATCTAAATCTTGTCGGTCGTTTTTAAATCGTATTCAACTTAACTTTAAGTCATACTTAACTATAACAACATATGGTATAATTATATATATATATGAAAAATCTGCAATAAAAATTAGGACCATAAGAGATAACATTATATATATATATATATAATTATATTTTTTATATATTATTTTATTTATTATATATTTTATTATTTATTATATATTACATTTTATATATATATTGTTATCTCTTATGGTCCTAATTTTTATTGCAGATTTTTCACGTAATAAAAGTAAAAAAATTAATTCGTTAAATTCTATTATTAAGAATAATACAATAGACTTTTCGTAATTTTATAACGTGTTCGTCCATGATTTATTCGAATTCAGTTGTAGTTTCGAGCTGAGTTACCAGCTAAACAATGCGAGTCGTCCGTGATAAAGAAAGTGGATAAGTAATAAAAATTGTAAGATAACTATACTTCACGAAGATAAGAGGAAAAGTTGCCTTTCGTTTATCAGTTCAATTAATTTACAATTAACACGTAAAATACTATTAATAATGATAATTGCTACGTATACAGTATTAAATGATTTTATGGAAATGAAAATTTTCGTTTACCTTACTCGGTATTCTAAACTCTAATATGTTAAAAAACTGAATAAAAAACAGAAACTCGATGACAAAATCGAATCTTTGTTACATATCCAATTTATTTTTTGGTTTCATGTGTCTTGGGATTGTCCTAGTTTCATTAGGAAGTTTCCAATACTCTAGACATTGTTTGCGCATATCAGCTTGTTTTGTCTCAACAAGAGTATTATCCGCGTAAAATGCAGCAATTTTACACAGGCCCGTTATTTGTTTTCTGCCAAAATCTTTGTTAGAAGCACGTAGATATTGAACAAATTGTTTCTCTCTTTTTAATTCATTATATGATACTAGTTGTAAAACATCGTCATTTTCGCCACCTTTTAAAAGGAGACGATTAATATGCTTCAGATATTCAACAACATCTTGTGTCCCAGCTCGTTTCTTCTTACATATTAAGTAACGTTCTGAATTTGCTGGTGTAGAAGAGTTTTGTTTAAAAATACAAAGTTCTTCAAAGCAGCGATACATTAAATACACTAAACCAGCACTAAAAAACGCTTCAGAGTTTAGTACTTAAAACTACGATTAATATCTTTTTTTTCTTAGAAATTGAAGTATTATCTTTGATTAGGTTTTGCTGCAAAGTTTGTTATCAATATACAGTGTTTTTGTATATTTAGAACCCGATATCGTTAAACATTTCTTTATATATAAATTTCTTCTAATAAACTAGATTACAAGTATGTATAACATACGTAAATAGGAGGACAACAATCATATACCTTTTGACTTATAAAACAAATTTATTAAGTGGTTTCATAACCACCATAAGCATAAAATAATGGAAATTGAATTGAAAAGTTCAAACATGATATTTAAATTAATACTAAGAAAGACTTTCTTTTTCAGATTTTGGTCTAAAGTCGTATGTATGTATACTTGTGCACGTATGATATTGCCTCTGATCTAAATTAATATCTATCACATTGAGAATCATTAAATAATTTGGATTCTTGACTGCTGTAGATATTTTCTTATCTTCTATTTTGTTATTTTATAAAAGAAGCATTTCGTTATATATTTTATGTAATAAAATTTTTTTTATTCGAAATTTTCCTATTGTATGTGCGATAAAAATGTGCTTCAATTAACATTTAACTGACAGGTAATGTAACACGTTATCAGGTCTGTAAGTATGAAACCGGAATTTGTCTATAGATGGCCCTAGCTGATAATGTAGTTATCACTAAACTGCGTCATTGATGCCAAAAGTCTTTGTTGACATCTTACAAACATTTTCGACTCAGAACAATACAAGTTTCATACAACAGCATAGTTTGTAATAGCGTTGAACATGTCGAATTTTGTGCCTGGAAACTACGATTTGCGGACAGCATTGATTTTCTGTTACCATTTGAAGAAAACTGCTGCAGAATCGCATCGAATGCTTGTCGAAGCTTGCGGTGAGCATGCTCTTGGTAAATCACAGTGCTTTGAGTGGTTTACAAAATTCAGAAGTGGCAATTTTGACGTGAGGAACGAAGAACGTGGAAGACCACCGAAAAAGTTTCAAGACAGCGAATTACAAGCATTGTTGGATGAGGTTGACGCTCAGACACAACAACTCGCTGATCAATTAAACGTGACACGAGAAGCCGTCTCCATACGTTTGAAAGCCATGGGAAAGATCCAGAAGATGGGAAAATTGTGTTCCACATGAACTGAATGAAAGACAGCAGAAAAATCGAAAAACCACTTGCGAAATGCTGCTCACCAGATACAAAAGATTCTATACAAAAATTCCGGTTTCATATTTACATGCCTGGTATGAAGGCTTATGTTTTGCCCGATATCTATTCTTATGTCTTGTAAAAATCAAATAATAACTCAAAACTCCCTAAGACTAGTTATTTCGCTAATTATGCGAACGATTTTCAAATAACTACTTTTTAAAGTAAGATAATATTCCTTTTTTCTGTTGTAATGATCCGTATAGTATTAGTTTGTGCGAAAAGTTTCTTTCGTTTTATAAAGAAATAATAGACGCACAATGTTTTTTGTTTTATATTAGTTTATTGAATTATGCACGAACATAATAATAGAAATAGAACAATATGGATCATACCTAATTTTATAAAATAATATAAAACAGAAATTGTTGTTCATCTATTATCACCTTATGAAACGAAAGAAACTTTACGGACAACCTAATACTATACGAAAGTCTCAGGCCATCTACCAAATGGAAATGTTTTATTTTTATAAACGAATATGAAGGTATTTGATATTATTTTTAATCAGCTGTTGCTTTTTAAAAAGTGTTGTTTAGAAAAATGCTTAATTCGAAATAATTGATACGTTGAACACATCTGCTTTGGTTTCGTCGAAAACTTTGTCAAATAATTTTTCAATCAACTTGTTTTATGCTATTTATTTTTAATATTTTAAAATATCATTCAAAATATTATTAAATATTAGAATCTTCGATCTACAATTCCATTTATTAAACCTGCTCCTATAAAATTTGCGAACCAGGAAAAATTAGAAAACAAGTAGCACCATAAAGTGAACATCTAACGATTCACTTTTATATAACATTATGCGGAAAAACATTTCTTAAAAATATGATCAGTTATCATTATTAGCATTATTTTAGTATTAGTAGTAGTATTTTGCATAATGATGTATAAGAATTTAGTAGATATATAAAAATATGCAAGGAAATATAGAATGTATATCGTAAAAATATGTAAAACATATAAAGTATTGCAGTCGTTATGATAATTACTGAATAAAACAAATTTCTGCGCAAACTCTATTTTTCGTTTATTTCTGTTCACAAAAATACAAAATTGCGTATGGATCTGTAATTTAACAGCAATGTGATTTCCCAGTTTAATTGCAGAATATTTGCCACAAAGATCGCTGGTTCCGCGGGAATTATTAACAAATAGCAACCTATTTGATGATTCGAAATCCGTCGATAATCGATCATCAGAAGCGCGATCGATGTAAACGGCAAGAGCAAACGTATTATCAACGGCGTAATTGCACATCTACATGATTCGAACCCTTCTCTTTCACCCGTCACGAGACCGATCTCTGTGAAAAATGTGTAGCATGCTGGAGAAAGGTTAGCCACACGGTTATTAGACACATAGAGTCAGTCTCATACGAACCGATTGCAAAACGCACGGACGGCCTTTTACAAGTGACGCAAAAACTTTTCCCCCGCATTACTTCCAATTAGCGGATTAATGACTTTGGCTTTAACGCGATCACACATGCGAACTCGCATGGGAAACCGAACTCACCAACGAGGAGGAAAGTGAAACGATTCGAGCAAAGGATCGCGACCGAATCACCGTCTGATAGAAAATTGCAATTTTGCCGCCAAGTAAATCGGCCGCGTCACTTTTTTTATAGAGGAAACAGGCGATTTATAGCGAAAAATCATTCTACCGGATGAAAAAGTTAAAGGAAATTGTCAGCGTATCTTGTACGCCGCACCGCGCCGGCGTACAAATCGAGCTATTCGAATTACGCAAGTGATTCTGAAATACCAGGAAGTCTTACCTGAATGGTATGCACAATCGTATCTGCTATCTGGTTTTCCGAATACGGAATCAGTAATGGCGTATAATCTCATCGTCGGAATCGGTCGCTTTCAGACTTTTAGCTGAACGATAGTCGTTTCGCGCGCCTTTTGCAATCGTCGTAATAACGCTATCAACCGCGACTCGGTGCGTATTATGTCATCATTATTGGTACCTTTTTGTTTAGTTGGTTTTTCCTTTTTAACGACGATATTTTGAAATCGTTAACGATTAAGGAAGAAATTTTCTAATATTTTATTTGCCGAAGTTTCATGGTCATCAATTGTATTTTCTCATCTTCGTATGAGTTGTAGTATTTCATCTCCGGCTATTATTAATACTGATCTTTTATTAATAAATATTGATACTATCGAAATTTTATGAACAGCTCGTTACATTGATAATATCTTCGAGTTATCGGTACATTGAATTTAATTGACCGCGTAAAGTGTACACTGCCGTTCAGAAGTTTAGAACACACATTGCTTCTTTGAGGAAACAAATTTTATCCTACATTTTTCCGAGAAATAAGAATATTATAATTATAACTGTCGTTTTTAAGAGCATAGTTTCGATACCGTAAAGGAATAATATTATGAACATAATAATTATTTACTTAATCCCAAGTCGCTTAAGGGGGAAGCAAAAAGTGTCTACAGAATTCAAGATCATAGTATCTTAGGATTAAGAAAGTTATTATTTCTTGAAGTTGTAGCATCCTTCAAACTTTTGAGTTACATTCTGCTTCAATTATTTTGTATCGGTCATGCTATACACTTTAACGATATCTTAAATATACAGGGTGGTTGGTAACTGGTAGTACAAGCGGAAAGGAGGTGATTCTACGCGAAAAAAGAAGTCGAAAATATAGAATAAAAATTTTTTATTCAAGGCTTTGTTTTCGAGAAAATCGACTTTGAACTTTCGCTCGGTACGCGTTATAACGGATCTCACTGTAGATCGTTGTCTCGATGGATATTATCGCAGTTTAAGTCTGTTTTTGCCGTAACGGAAAATTAGGAATACATAATGAAATAATATGAAGTAATCATGAAGTTTATTATTACAAAAATTGCTGAAAATGTTGCCCATTCTGCCGAGCACATACTTCTACTCTTCTAATTAAATTTCTATGAACACTTTCTAACACATTGGAAGTGTTTATCAACATAACGTCAATCGAGACAACGATCTACTGTGAAATCCGTTATAACGAGACGCGATAAAGTGCAGACGTACCGAGCGAAAATTCAAAGTCGATTTTCTCGAAAACAAAGCCTCAAACGAAAAATTCTTATTCTATATTTTTGACTTCTTTTTTCGCGTAGAATCACCCCCTTTCCGCTTGTACCACCAGTTACCAACCACCCTGTATAATCAACATAACGAAAAGTATTATTAAAGTAGACTGCGCATGTTTACACAATCTTATATTCTTACGAACAGAACTAAAGAAATCAGACTCGAACAGTTCTATCTACTAAATATTTGCTAAAGGTCATAATACTTTATTTTGAACGTTTTATATATTTTTGCATATTATATGCATTCTGTAGATTTTTGAAACCCTAGATCTCCTGAAAATACATAAATACTATAGTCTATTAATAAGTTATCAATAATATGTATATCGATAATTATCGATTATAATCACCAATACTATAGCATTTCTAGCGTGAACAAGCGATGAAAGACATCGTTGCGATTTCGCATTAGTGACGTTGTTCGCATTCGACAGGTTTATGTTTCTGTTTCTGATGATGTAACACACAAGCATGTACTAGCGAGTTTGTATACTTGTCTGCATTGCATCACTAGAAATATTCATCTGCTGAATCGCACGAGGTCATCGATGTGAAATTACAACGTCACATTGTTTATTTATATGGGGTCGTAATCCTGTGATATACTCTTACGGGTATATTTCCACGATCTTTCAAAAATTTATTTCACTATTTCTAGCTTCACGCTTGCTAAGACTAACTTCTGCATGTAAACTGATTGTGCTTCGAATTTAGGTATGCGTAACTTTAGATATCTATTTTCCATTTCAAAGAATAATTTCAAATCGAGTAACTTTCTTTGTATGGTAACAATAGCTGAAATTAGATTACTTGATTTCAAATGATTTCTAGTAACTTCACTTATATGGACACAACTTGATAGTAAAGGCGGATTAATCTCGATACTTAACAATCCGAGTAATTCGCTGTCTAAAATAGACAGTAAACACAAAATATCCAGCACCACAATTGATTTCATCACGTTATCTGGATTTTATTTAAGAAAGAATGAATTCCACCACTTTTCTATGATTAATACAGCTTATTGGAAATAAATCAATACTACAAACACACGTTTAGAAGAAGTGTGATTTAGTCTGCTATTGCTTTCAATGTCTCAATTTTTAATCATTTTATTTACATTCGATTCACTTCATTAAGTTTTGGATTCAGTGAAATAAATGATGCGATGTTGCTAAGATTTATATTTCTAAGGATATGATACGCACGTGCGTGTAATCCATTGTTATATAGCGTTATTTATCATCACTTTTTTTTAAATATTAATTTGCAGAATTGTACGATGTTATCAGTTTAAAGTCACAACAAGAGGAGAACATCGGGTAGCCTGATCAGCATTACAAAAATTGCAAAATATATTAGACAGATGTCGGATTTTGAAACATTTATGGGACATTTGAAGATACAAAGATACACAGAATGTGTATAATACGTAAAAATATATGAAATATTTTCAATGTAAAATATTCTTTATAATATGTGATATGTGAAAGAAATCTCTGCTTAGCTTCCGTTTCTTTAGTTCTGTTCACATGAATGAATTCACATGAATTTGAATCTGCATTTTTCTATCATCCTTTCCAAAGAATAACAGTTAAGCAGCGAGTTCTTATATAAATTCATATTTATACGAACTACAGTAGAGCTGTAAAATATAGAATCTAAAGCAATATTAAATATTATAGCAAGTGTTTTATTTTGGACATTTTGTATGTTTTTCATATATTATATATGTCCTGGTCATTTTTGTATATTTAAATTTTCTACGAAGTAGTAAACACCTATAGTTTGATGATAAGCATGTTTGGATTAAATTGAAGCAAACATCATCTACATTCTACATCAGATCTAAACATCAAACTTTCTAGAATGAAAACCTATGATCAGCTGGTGAAGGGATAGTAAATTTTTGATAGAACTCACTTGAAGTATGAGCGTCTTAAGCTCTTGATCGCTGAGAAACGCTGGCTTATAATGACCTTCCGTGTATGAGGTAACAGCGCCTAATATGGTTTTCAAGTGCTGCACAGCCATCCTCAGCACGGTCAGTTTATCGAGTTTACGAGACATCGCGTGACACATTGGTACCATCGCTGAAAGCTCGGTGATATAAGTGTTCATCTTGTCCCTTCGTCTTTTCTCGATTTCGCTGTGATTTTGCCTAGAAAATAACACGAGACAGACAATATTAGCATATATTCTATATTCTATATATATTCATAATATTATTATATTCTATGATTCAGTGATTTTGAGAAAGATAGTAGTACGAATTAGGTTCAATATAGCTCTTATTGCTAAATGAACTTTTACATTTTTTTATACTGATGCTTAATCCTTTCCAGTTTAACGAGATAATATAGCCTAAAGTAATTTTTAAAAACACTGCTAGATCGTTAAAGATGTCCTAACATCACTGAAACTCATTTATACGAAGTCATGCGATTCCATGATAAATGGAACTATTTTAAAAACTATTTCCGATACGTGTACATTGTTTTTAATCAGAATGAAACATAGTTATTTTCAAAAGAAATATCCGTCTCAAACGGATTAGTTTCCAAATCCAAAGAATATCTGTGGGGAAAATTATTTCTAAATTCAGATTTAAATTGAAAAATTATGCGTTTTTATAATGACTACCACAGTTCTTTGAAATAAAAACTAGAGTGTACTAATGAGTCATAAATCACAACTGGCAAGAATGATTTCCGATTGTAATTAATTATGTTGAGTGGTCAAATAAATCATTCGTGTCCATATGTGTATATATATGTGGAATTTATTAATTCCAAAATTCTTATTACAGGCTTATTTATTATTGCCTATAAAATAGTAATATAAAAAATTATTAAAAATCGTTTTATAAAAATTTTCTTAAAAACCTTAACAATTAATGGAATATTCACTTCTTATACATTATATTCACCCTTATGATAAAGTAGTATAAATTTAAACATATACATGCAGCAGGCTAAATATAATTCGAATTAATAAATTTCAGAATTTCAAAGACGCTAGAATATTTTTCGTGCCATTTTTAAAATATTATTTCCATTCCTAACATACTCAATTTCAGAAAACAAGTCTTGAAGTCTTGAAGTTTTGAAGTCTTCGTTTACGAGTGTCAAAACCCTTGTGAACGATGTAATATGATTATTAGAAAATTATCCAAGCGAATTATCGTGTATATGTCGTAATCCTCGAATTCTATTTTATTATTCAATCTTCACATTCGTATTATTCATTTTCCTATCGCACGTGTATTTTGCCGTAAGTTTTGGACAGGTGTCACAATTTTTTTTTTAATGGAATTTATATATTTGTATAACTTTATCATTTTTATATATAGGATTCAGATTTGTAAACTAGTTATAAAGAGTAACTAGTTATAAGAACAAAATACAATGATGAGGTATAAAATATATAAAATATAAGATATAAAATATAATAATAGTAACGTGCACATTCGTCACTCCCCTGTCTTCGTTGTTCGAGTACACCTTGCGTCTTAAAAACAAAAGGGTACGTTTAGCGGAACACTTTGGCACGTTCCCAAATGTTCGAATGACGTTTTCTACATCCACAGACGCGTATAATCTATATTCATCTATAATTCTTATTACTTGAATCTGTAATAGTCTCTAAAAGTTTTTGCCATATAGGTATAGAATTTTATATTTCAGTTATTATGTTTCTTACGAAGCCAAACAAATGTCCTAATATTTACGAACGTGAATGTATGTATGTCTTCAATATCCAAGAATATAGTAACAAGAAATACCAAAATGTAAGAAACTCCTTGCGATAGTTGACTCGTGGATGACGAAAAAATCGCAAGAGGTCATTGGTATATTAAATTTCTCGTTCTTCTTCCTCGTAAGCCTCTGTCATCTTCTTCAGAGTCGTGACCCTTCTCGCGGTGAATAAATTATAAAGGCGATTCAGCTAATAAATGGCGCTTTTGTGAGCGAACATCGGTGATTTGTCTAACAGGAATTCGCATTCATGTCCTGTAGCGATCAATTGGCGAGCGGAAGTCGCGGCTACAAGAAACCAGTTTTGGTTTACGGGTCGCGCGCCGCTTTATTAATTTAAGAAACATGCGATCATTGTGATGCCCTGGACTATAAGCTCGGTCAACAATCGCGTATAACACATTTTAATACGATTTTAATCGTTGTCTAGGTATCGATTAAGCTTCGTTTTTCACTCTTACGTTCTTACACAACCATGTTTAGTTATATGCTGTAATCATCATTGCGAGAGAGAAAGTTAATTAATAATTGATTCTCTTGTTAGTGGTTGAAGATTCAGGGAAGTTAAAGGAATCTTCTAATGGTCTTCTAAAGCGATGGGCAATACTTCGAATAAAATATTTTTAATCATTTTCATACAATAAACGTGTATTTTCTATAAAAAATTCCGGTTTCATATTTGCATACCTGGTATGTATGTCGGAGATGGAAGGACACCGGAGCCTTCCCTTTGCAACTTTGGTAAAACTCCTTAATACTGTAATCTAGATTCTACCATAGCCGTAATTAAGCAATTGTCGTCATTCAATCCGATTGTATTTGTTCAAGATTTATGATAGTGAGCTTGGGCTCGAAGCGACAACCAGTCGCCGAACGTAGCCGCGGTCAAGGGATGAAAGTTTTGTCTAACAAAGGCTAACTAATTCTATTTACATAGTCCGATCAAAATGGATATAAAAATAGTAATCAAAGAACAAAAATTCCTACAGAGCTAAATATTGGTAGAGACTTTGGATACACCCGTAGAAATAAAGTGTCAAAAGTCCCCATTGATTCCATGTGTGCTAAAAAAGTTATTCAAGGTCAAAGTGAAAATTTTCGGATTTTTTGAATTTTTCTTGAAAACGGTAAATTTTATCAAAAATGTAGTCCAGACAAAAATTGTAGATCGTAAAATTATCTACAAAAATGTTCCTCATACTTTTTTTCCTAAGAATCACCATTCTTAAGATATCGCCATTCTAAATGTTGAAGGAGTTACATTCTACATGATATGCACACAAATACCACATATATATATAGTCAGGCACTTAATATAAGTAAAAGTGCCTATTTGTTTCTCTTATATGTTTAAACAATACAATTTTGAGAATATACACTCAAAAGAAACTCAGTCCCTTAGCCAATCCTTTCTATATACCCACATGGCCTTGATCAACATCTCGTTACTCTATAATTGTTCACGTGGCGACGCTCTGCTTTTCTGAAGTAAGTGAAATACTTTTAGTGTTATGAACATTCCTTTCGAGCGAATACATATATTTATTGCTAGCGTCTACTATTACAGTTTGTACCCATTAATATTTTTAAAAAATGTCACAATTGTGCTTTATTTACAATAAACTTTTGACGGAAGGTGAAACTGTTACAGTTAGTCGTGGAATGAAAACTTTGATCGATGCAAGTATCGAAAGAGGTGATACAGCAAACAGAGATATACTCTTCAAAAAGTTTATCTGATTATCCAAAATGCCAAAACCATATTTTATTTTTACATGCGATAACCAGCTGTGATACTACATCAGCAATGTTCAGAAGGAGCAAAACATCAGTATTAAAATTATTTAAAAAAAAGGATTTAATTGATTGCGCTAAAGTATTTAATGAAATTGATCCTTCTGCTCAAACGATAATCAGAAAAGGAATTCGCTTTCTCCTTGCTGTCTATGGAGTTCCAAAGAAAATTGATTATATAGACATGTATAGATATTTAACTTTTGTAAAAAATACACGGAACAAGAAACAAGTACAACTATCTTGTTTTCCTCCAACATCGGCTTCTGCTCATCAACACTTGTATTGAGCATTCTATCAAGTTCAGGCATGGCTAGGCAATCAACTAAACCCCGAAGACTGGGATTGGAAATTAACAGACAATATTTTGGAACTGATTCAAGCTATCCTCCCACCTACGCCGCAAAAGCTCCTAAACACTATTTTTTGCAACTGTAAAAAAGATTGTAGTGCTAAATGTGGCTGTAGAAGAGTAGGGTTGTCGTGTTCACTAGCGTGTACTAATTGCCAAAGCCAGTCTTGCTTGAATGTTCAATCGAATCCTATAGACGAAGATTCGTGTGATATCGATGAAGGGACAGCTGATTCATCTTCAGTTGAACAATTTATGGACATCTAGCAAGCTGAAGAGGAAGAAGAAGAAATCGAAGAAGACATGACTATTGAAGTCGAATTTGAAGAGTATGAATCAGATTAAAATATTAACATAAATTAGAACTACAGTTTAAAATAATCACTTATATTACAGTATCAATATCACTAATCATCATGCAGTAAATACAGTATTTTCCCATAAAACTCCGTCATAACAGATCGTGGAAAAAAAGCGCCAAGTACACTACCTCATAGGTGGTGTGGAAATGTATGCATATCATGTAGAATGTAACTTCTTCAACTTTCAGAATGGCGATATCTTAGGAATGGTGATTCTAAGGAAAAAAAGTATGAGGAACTTTTTTGTAGATAATTTTATGATCTACAATTTTTGTTTGAGCTATATTTCCGATAAAAAAAAATAAAGTTAAAAAATCCGAAAATTTTGACTTTGACCTTGATTAACTTTTTTAACACGCATAGAATCAATAGGGAGTTTTTGCACTTTATTTCTACAGGTGTACCCAAGGTCTCTACCAAAATTTGGCTCCGTTGGAATTTTTGTTCTTTGATCACTATTTTTATGTCTATTTTGACCGCACTATATGTTTAGTATTATGCATGAACGGTATTCTACGAACAGTGGCGCCGTTCGCTACGTGTTTTATCTCGGCTGCTAACTTTTTTTTTTTTTGTACATAGAGAAATCCTCATGGACACTCCACTGCTGTTAATAATCGGTAATAGCAGAGTAGTGTCGGATTTTTACCGACTAAAACTCCACGACGACCATCCTATGCGTATAACAGGTGTGCTCCAGGAACCTCTTATGAATTGTCTTCAGTTGCACCCCTTTCCCGCGTCCTCTTGTTCGAGCCAGTCCTAATGATTCTCCGACTGTTGAATTTGGAGCTAGGGGGGGCATTGCCCCTAGCACCATCCCCCCTTCTAGTCGCGGCCCGCTGGAACCGCAGTGAAGCGGCTCTGGGCCGCCTGACTGCCATCCCTCTTCGTCGCGTCACCCTACAAGGGTGAGAGTTCTTCCCTCTTTCTCTCCCTGCCCCCTCCTTTACGAGCATAACCTCCTCGCAGAAGAAGCGGACAGCCTCGTAAAAAAAATTTTTTTTTTTTTTTTTTACGTGGAGGAAATCTTCATAGACTCCTTCTCGCCACCCTGTGCGTGGGGCGGGGACACAGGGCGGCAGCAGAAGGTAGTGCCGGATTCTTACCGGCTAAAACCTCCACTGTTGTGATCAGTATAGTAGACCAGCTGCGAGTAATCGTCAGCCCTGGAGTAGCCTTCACACTTCTACAAATGGGGGGGATGGCACTAGGGGCAATGCCCCCCCCCTAGCTCCAAATTCAATAGTCGAAGAATTATTAGAACTGGCTCGAACAAGAGGACGCGGGAAAGGGGTGCAACTGAAGATAATTCATAAGAGGTTCCTGGAGCACTCCTGTCATACGCATAGGATGGTCATCGTAGAGTTTTAGTCGGTAAAAATCTGACACTACTCTGCTGTTACCGATTATTAGCAGCGGCGGAGTGTCTATGAGGATTTCTCCACGTACAAAAAAAAAGTTAGCAGCCGAGATAAAACACGTAGCGAACGGCGCCACTGTTCATAGAATACCGTTCATGCATAATACCAAATATAAGACTGTGATATCGCCGTTATCATTCAGAGACAGACATTAATGACGTCTATTGTTACTTGTTGAACTCGACTATTCCTAAACGAACTAGTCGATCTAATTAACGCCGCCGTCGTCCTTCGACTGATTTCACATGATTAGCGTGTCGAACGGATAGCACTCACGAATGATATCCAGACCCGGGATCAATTCCATAAGAAAATGAGAGCTTTCTCTTACGCGAGGAAGAGGCTGGCACCTTCGTCAAATAATCCATCGGTGGACTCTGAAGCTAAACGAAGCAGGCCATCAAATTCCAAGATTAAGTGTTACCGCTGTGGTACTTACGGACGTAGAAGAACGGAGTGTCACGAGAGAATAAAAACGGGGAAAAAGCAGAATATACGAAACCCAAAGGAAAAACGACCAGTCGCATCGTCGAAGGTGTCTTGCTTCAAATGCCATGAGGAAGGCTGCGGTGTCCTTCCATCTCCGACATGTATATAAATAAGGTATCCAACTAGCCTAAGAGTACTAAATAGGATGATGTAAAAATTGGCATCATTACAGATTTAGATAGTACTACTGAAGTTAGATATCTTTTGTTTCAACAACTTTTTGTACTTTGCGTAATTGTAATAAGTACAAAACATATAAGAACCACATCTAGGGAGGTTTTAAACAAGTAATTTATACATACGTTCTGTCAATTATCTCAGTGGATCGATGAATTTGGAGAACTTTATTTTCTATGCATAATAGATTATGTAAAAACAGTTGGTTAAGCTCTTAATTGGATATCATCTATCCAGTATATATGTTGGATTGTCGGATAAGTTTTGGGATCTTTTTTAGTATGAACTATAAACTTTATTCCAACACTTTGTAACGAAAGAATTAAATTAAATATGTACTATTCTATTCAATAATCTTCTACTGTGTATTAAGTAGTGCCATTATTCTATCCATGTAAAATTTTTGTAGTTTCTGCGTAAAAACGTGGCCTCAGAAAGGCTTCAGACTTATCCGGCAAAGCAATATTTTATAATGTTATGTATTAGATGCGTTATAATTATATTACATATCCATACATATATTTATATAAATATACGTATTATATATGTATTACACTAAAATAATAATATCATATATAATAATAATATAAAAATATATATAATAATATAATACTATATAATAATAATAATAATATCAAGGATAACATTCTATATGATTCACTATCCATCGTTATAGTTAAAGTTTTATTATTTTATATTTGCTTGTGTATAAATCGAGGATCAGTTTAAGATCATATAAGAGAAAGCATCTAGCAAAAATTGATATCCGTAAAAAGGGAAGTCAATTTACATATATTCTCAATGATATCTGATGATATGATCTATGAACAAAATGACGTTTACATGATGTAATCCAATTTACATTACAAATACAAAGAGTTCCTGTAATAACCAGTTATACTCATGCCGTCATAACGTTTTGATATCAACTTAAATAATTTATGTTAATAATTTACGTTAATAATTTTCAACGTTAATAATTTATATATTTTTTATCTTGTTGTTTGGTACTTTAAATTAATTTTTTAATCATAATTTCGATACATGCGTATGTGTTCGTTTAACATGTTTAACGCGGTGTTGATTTCGGTTGATTTTTTATTCATGCGGATCACATTTTAAGTTAAAAATTCTTTGATTAAATACTATATATTTAAATTACATTAAAATATGTAATGAAATATATAATTAATATATAATATATAATATATAATATATAATATATAATATATAATATATAATATATAATATATAATATATAATATATAATATATAATATATAATATATAATATATAATATATAATATATAATATATAATATATAATATATAATATTATATAATTATATAATTAATATATTAAATATATAATTAATGTTGTACTATCACTACAATACAGAAATATATGTATTGCATATTGAGGGTGGTTTTTTTTATCTGTCATACGATGGTACGTCGGTAACTGACGCGAATAGAAAATCTTTCAACACCACTTTGAAAATGTTTGAAAATGCGTATTGCCCTTAGAGTGCTGAATACTCGCGGCCTATGCGTGCGGCCAGCGCTGTCGATCGCTGTGGACCGAGTACTTTTTCGCTAGACTGAACTCTGTTGATTGACTATTCAAAGCGCAAATCGTAATAAGTTATAGTAATTCTTTTGCACGAGATTAAACGATTCAAAAGCGTTATTTTTTAGTATTAATTATTTATTATAAACATTGAAATGTACAATTAACTAGAATTTGGGTAATAAACTAGAAAACAATGAACTAGAAGACTAAATTTAGTAAATATAACACAAGCTAATAATTCAGTTGTGTGTGAAAAATTTCAAAACAATTATCGATACATAATCCGACATCGCATTTTCTGCATTCTCTTATTTTTCACACAAACAACACATTTTCTTCTTGATAATTAGATGCGACTGTCCGTGAAACAGATAGACAACTGTTATAACGAGGCATTATTGGCATTTGTTTACCGTTACTAAGGAATGCATTTATATTTATCTCACACAAACGTAATAGTATTACTTCCGCGTAGGTGTTCGGAAAAATTGACAAACGCATACATGCGTCCTTAGTCCATGCCGGGCATTTACAGAAAACGCATGCATGTGTCCTTAGTCCACACCGATGTCTTTCGCCAGACGCATATATGCGTCCATAGCACTCTAAGGGTTAAAATGACGAAAAATGCAAAATAAACCTTATAGATATAAAGAATAATTATCTCTTAACCTACGACTACTTTTACTGTTTTATGAGATATAAGTATTAGAAATTTGAATAACGTATAATGACATTTAGAATGTGAAATTTATAGTACCTATTATATTTGACATTATTCACTGTTAAAAGACTAAAATTCATCTTGTCACTATATATTTATCTTTCTTGCATACTTTCTAGCGTTGTAGAAATTTCATTATAAACTTGACTGTGTCATTTAGCGACGATATCGACATTTACAAATCCTGTGAAAGTAAGTAGATGCAATATGTCCTACGATTTCTCCAACGAAGATCGGACACACAGGGAAATATTTTATATTATGTATTCGAAAATAGCTTAACGCAACAGAAATCATATTGTACACTTGTCGTGGCGTAAACAGTTTGCGCACAAAACACAGAATACTAATTTGCCGAATCTCTCCTAAATTCTATTTTTTCATTCAACATCATTTGAAGGCTATGATGTTGTAGATTGTTGAATTTATCTTGATGTGCGCTACATATGATAAAAAGTAAATGATCGATATTCCTCTTTTTGTCCATGGACCCTTTAAATGAAACATGTTGATGATTTTAAAAATTTGGAAAAAATAGCTTTGAGAGAAAGAAATCACGAATTACAATATTAGTCGTTCTGAATCAAACAACTGTACCATGGGACAATATTATGATAAACACAAATTTGGTGCAGATGAAGGTGCCTCGGAGATCTCTAAGTGATGATTGTTCTTTCAAATGAAACTAAGTATATTCATTAATCTATAATATGCTGATATTTGAAAATTATCTTTGTTAAACATTTTTTAAATTGCTCCTTATTTCTTGCATTCAACTTCCACCTTCTCGAAAATTACATATCTAATCTGTTGGCAGCCGTCCCTAATGCGTGCCTTTATATTCCCTCTGAATAAGGAGAAGTGAAATTTCATTTTCACAAAGGTTTCCAGATCTAACATCTTAGATTTTTCCCTGTGAGGTTTTATACAAGAAAAAGTTCATCGAGAAGAACCTACTACTCCTGGCAATATGAATGGTCGCATACATCGTTCTTGAGATGTGCAACTTTTGAGAGGATATCATTTAAGGATAGAATAAATCACTGTCTCAATGCCCAAGACTGTCCTTTCGAATGCTGGAAGACAATTTAAAAAATGTTTAACGAAGGTAAGTTTTGAATGGCAATGAATGGTCTTGCATGACTTACAATGACCAATGTATTATAGATCAATGAATTTGTCTCAGAATGAGCTATATAATTGGTTAAATTAAAGCATATAGTTCCATTTGAAGAAACAGAGGTCACCTAGAGATTTCGGAGGCACCTCCATCTACACTTGTCTTTATCATAAGATCCCCCTGAAACAGAACAAATTTTACGTGAAACATTTTTTCAATAACGAATAGTTTGAGATAAGTATGTGAATGAATAAAAATGAGACACGATGTATGCAAAGTATATATAAAAGTCGAGGATAAGCTCTAGGAGCATCTAGTACTCGTCACATCAAACAAAAAAATCTTAATCTTAAATAATCTTAATAAACATTTAAGATCTTAATAAACACGTCATAGAAACCATTAGTTTCAGAACATGAACATAGGAATATAGAGACCAGCAATAATTGAGGGGTTGAAGTCCTTTCCGGGAATGGGGGTATGGTAGCTTTTTATTGTGCTGGCGCAATCTTATTTTTATTGAGTAAGAGTGATTAGTAGTCGACTGGTAACTGGTTTATTTCCTCCTTTTGTCATATATCATTTTAAGTCAGTTTAAGAATGCGTCACTGAGTGTGCGACACATATTTAATAAACTAATTTTATTTAAAGGTCAATAGATATAATAAATAATAAAATCGATAAAAAATTTTGTTTTGAAAATTATTAATTATTATATATTACTAATACATCGTACTCATTTTATGCAATCGATATTAACAGATTTATTAAAAAATGTATTACCAGTATAGTTATGAATTTAGATAATTAAATTAACATTTTATAATAAAATTTTTAATATTCATTATAAATTTGTGACCAACATTTACTTTCACGGTGATAAGTTATATATTGTTATAAAATTCGTTAGATAAAATCCTTAAATGTTTGCTTGTGTTAGTTTAGTTATATTAGTATATTAAAATAATATTGCAAAACTTACTTAATCCATTTAGTAGTCGCAAAACTAAATACCAAGCGAAAATTATAAAAACTTGTCATATGTACAGATTTCAGTTTTTAACCACTCGTAATTGTAAACAAATTGATTTGAAATTTGAAGCCTGAATATCTTGAAATTTCGCGAATTAATCTCGGACCAATGACCAATGCGGCTGCAAAGTACTACGTTCCCACTCGCTGGAAATGATTTCACATCTCTCGTTTAAAGTACAGGTTTATGCTCGGTCCCTATATTTCTATATCTATAATTTCCATGTTTCAGACTTTTACGAGTTGCCTAGTGTATAGAAGTATAGTATATAGTAAACTGTTTACTTCGTTAAATGAGTTAATACAATTCGAATCGATATAATTCGAATGGAACTGCTGCCAAGAGATAAGAGGAATGCCGAAGATCTTTCAACGTGTTCATGCTGCTATGAGAGAACGAGCCAAAGTGTTGAAACGAACGAAGGACATATTGAATGTATACTGTAAAAGTAATGTCTTAGTGACAAAAGCATCTTGAAACAGCGAGTCTAATAGCTTTTAAACCCACGTATATTAAGATTCTTTTTCTTTTGTATGATGAGTACATGCTCGTAAATTTTGTCCCCAACTTTTATACACACACATGCATATTTGTGTATTTGGTATTTATTTTATGACATACAAATATAATATATATATAAATATAGGCAAATGTCTAAAAACCACATGTATATTTATCTATCAGTTAATAATAATATAAGAGCAAGAATAAATGAAATATACTATTTTAAACTTTTAGTCTTAATCGACTAATGATTTGATTAACTGGCTGTACTATTTACCATTAATAAACTTACTACAGAGCAAAATTGCTGTTTAAATATTCCCAAGATAGAAGATAAACTGCGCTGTCACTTTTTGTCGTCTTTCTAATCTACGTTGGCGTACATTGGATTAATGATGTCGTCAATGAAGCCAGAGTAAAGAATCAAGGCAGGTCAAGGTGGCACTTACCTTGGCAATACCTGACATAATACTACATAACCGCTGACCAAGATTAAACTTTGTACCATAATGAGGTTTCTTGCTACGTTGAAACCAACTCGTGCATGCTTTACGTATTCCCCTTTGCCCCTAACTTATCTTACTTTTCGAGTATATACATATAATAGAATCTTGATTATTAAAATACATTTTGGCGGAATGATGAATTATCGGAATATCGAAATGGAAAATTTAGAGGTTGTCCCTTATAAAACGGTAATAGGCAATGAAGAAAATTATTATACTTTTGTTCAATAGTTTTTGTTCCTAATAAATATCGATATTTATAAAAGAAATAGAAATTCGTTATTTAATTATCTGAATAGCGATTAACGGAAAATTTAGGGTTGGTCCCTTATAAGGATATAATTTCAATATAATCTTAAATCCCTTATAATCTTAGAAGGATAATATAAAATTGCGAAACAAGGAACAAATTATTACATACTGGAAGAAGTTGTTACATTTTTATTCAACAGTTGTCATGCCTTTTGAATATTGATATTTTTAAAATAAATTAAAATAAATATCTCTAATTGCCTGTTGCATGGAAACAAAATGTGTCGAACAGCGCATACTATAAGTAACTCGGGTAACGTAGGTTCTACTAAACTTTCACTGGATAGAATGCGCGGATCGTAATAAGGATAGCAACTTTACATAATATTTGCTTCTTTTCTCATCATTTACAACCGCATTAACCGTTCGCATAAGTTATTAGCGATGGAAAGGAATAAGAAGTTACGATTACAAATTATTATATCATTTAGTAATCTATATCGATTAAAACAGAGTTGGACAAATTTGACTATCTAAATATCTTTCTATTTATGAAATTCGTATAGCTTGTTAGATATTCTTGTTATAGTTTACTTACTTTTTGTTATCGTCGTTTGTGCGAACAGATTTGGCATCGTCTCCCGTGTCGTCCAATAAATCACTACTGTCGCTGAAACAGAAAGTAAAACGTTGATTGTAAAAATGTCGTCTTAAACTTTTATCAGAAAAGCATATATGTGTGTAAATTAATTTCATGGGCTTTTCAAGCCAAATTTAAATTTTGCTTATTAACTATTTAATATAAAATTCGTTTAATTAAATTACGTTAAATTTAATTGGCCAAGTAAATTTTATTACTCATCTGTTATAAAGCATGTAGTCGTAAAATGATAGATAGCTCTGCTTTAAAATAATTGCAAGATAGAAAATCTTTGAATCTAAATTATCCAAGACAGATAAATGAAGACATTTAAATAAATTTATTAACTATTATCATAATTACATAGAGCAAATGGAAAATAAAATATAATAAAATATAGTATCCTGATGTATGTTTAATATTAGAGTATTAAACAATAATATAAGATTTATTGTTGCTTTTATACTAGATACATCATTATTTTAATTAATTAGTGATCATAGGAAAAATTTACTGATTCGGTTTTTAGTTTTGTTTTCACTCTATGAGTGTGAAATAATATAGTGAAATAATAATTGATGAAGACCTACTCGAGTCCTGAGACGTCGAAACACCAGGAAACCAAGTATATACTGAATCAATTTCTTCGGCGTGTACACCTCAAAAGGGGCGTTACCCCTTTTGATGTAAAATTTCAGCAAGTTTAGTTTGTGTACAGCTTCGTCGTACAAACTCCAAGAGGCACGCATAATTTTCGTACCTTTATTACGAAGAGTCTTTAATTCGTTTCTAAATACATTATTCTATCTCAAATTATATATTGCTTACACAATGGAATACATCTTTTGCTTGTAATATATAATTTAATTACACTTGATCTACATCAAATGAAGTTAAACATGAATTTGGACAATTTCAAAATTGTGTAGGTATCTGAACTTAAATTCAAATATTCGTATACATAAATCGATCTAATTCAATAAGATTCAAGCAAAAGAATAATATGCAAAGGCGTTAATATAGTTTTGTCAAGATATAGAAAATATATCAAAATAAAAGATATATATACAAAAGCCCACTATCCAAAAACAAATTTTCATGCTTTATACAAAGTAGCTTATTAGAGTGCAGATAGATATTTCTTCATTTTTTAGTCATTTATAGATCCAAAAATATAAAAAACACGCATAATATACGAATATATATAAAATACCCAAAATATGGTATTCGTTGTAATACGTTGTATTTAGCGACTGAAACAAATTTTTGCTTAGATTCCATTGCTGTAGGTTGTATTTGCAAAAATATGAATCTTTCTAAATATCCGCAGTCTAGTTATTATACTGCTATAAATATTTGAATTCCTTCAAAGTCCACAATATTGTATTACTTAAATGAATGAAGAGAAAATAATGAAAAAAATATTAAACGAATTCATAGAATCCGATATAAATCAAACAAATTGCGTTGAAAATAAATTGCAAATGACGAACGATGTTGCATGTGTAATGGTGTGTGATTTAATCAAATCTAATCTAATACAAAATAATTGCCTCAAATCCAAAACAAAATATATAACTTCCATGTAGAAGAAATGTTTAATACTATGGAAAGTATTGGAAAATCTAAAACACTACTGATCAAAAGGAAGCTTTGTCCTGATTTTGTCCAAGGTTTCGACTTCATGGTTCGTGAACTCTCTTAAACACGTGAAATTGGATAGATTCCGGTCAGAGGTAGCACAACCGTGCCGGTGACTAAAGGCAATTTCGACTAGCCATATCCCGGGAGACGCAAATCTTCGGTTCTGTTAATGATTAAGTTAACCCTTTGAGCGGGTAACCGACACCTTGATTGGTAATTACTTGGAGTTGCGTTCGTTTAACGGGAATGTCAAAGCGGAAGCAGGAGGGTGAAACAGGCCAGAAAGATGTTTGTAGATGGAAATATCACTCTTGAATACATTTAGGTGGCTTCGTTTCAACGTATTCTCCATGGGTGGCAGGTTAATATGTGTAATAGTTCAATACGCTGTACGACTTCCACTTACGTCTATAGTCAAACTGGCTTTGTACGGAATAAAGTGGTTCTCTTATATTTGATTCTTTTGGGAGTCTTGCTTTGATCATATCAATTCGGTATAATGCTACCAAGGCTTGCTATTATGGCGGAAAAATCTTATTTTTGTTCCATATTTTCTGAATTCCTCTAGAATTTAAAAATTGTATATTTCTTTCCGCGTCATAAAACAATAACTTTTATTTTAAAATCTGAAATTTTAATATCTATGAACATGATTATGAAGTACTCTAGTGTAAGACATATTTTGTATGAGGTATTGTTCTATGTTATTTCACTTAATTTCATTAAAGTTTCAATTTCATAACAGTTCGTATGAGACTGGTTTGATACGAACGATACAGACGAGGAAAACTAAATTTCGTGTATTTAATGTTTTATTTTAATTTATAGTAGATAGATAAAAACCTTATTATCAACTGTTAAATAATCAGAATATCTGCAATATTTTATTAATACTTGGTGGAACAGATGTTCTTAGAAAGCTCCTTATCCTGTAAAATTTTAAAGAGAAATTTCAAGCTTATGTAATTTATCCAAAGAAATTGCTTTAAAGGAATTTACGTAAAATATTTTGTTGAGAAATATTAAGTTGGTATGATCGCTAGTTCCTACAAGATAAGTTGGTACGACTTCTAACAACGCTCTTTTGTCTTAAGAGTCGACCACGTGTTAATTACACGTTAATTACACTAAGTGTATCTGGTGTGTTCAGACGTTTTGTGCGAGATGGTGAAATATATAGAAAGTAAAATTCAATCTGTATGAATCTATTAAATATCTACCCCAAACCTATATTTAATAACATATTTAATATGAGAAATATATATTGCTATGAATATTTGTAGCCTACTAGTAATCGAAAACATTCAGGGCAATAGCTCGATAAAGACGAACATGCAAAATATATGTCGGGTTATCGTTAGGATTTCGGGCGCGCGATAATTCTTCGTTAGAATTTGCCATCGTGATGTTCAACAAAGGTTGTATTTACATAGATAAATATTTCTTTACAAAGTTTAGTAAATAATTAGTTTAACGGTTAACTTGTATAACAAACAATAAGTATAACGAATGCTTTTGACAATATTCTTGGGTTCAATAACGAATCCACGGTCAACGGGAAACTCTTTGTACGTTTAAATATTTTTGATTGCATGCTGACACATTTACTCAGACGCAGGGTTTCTTTCAGACTGACTCCAAGACGATGACAGAAAACTCTCCAAGGAGATTGCAAAATAAAATACAGATACAGCCACATTTGTCAAATACATATTGATCGGGAATATCAACAAATTCCCAAGCGCCGTAACTAGGCAGTCCCGGGTAAGCCAACATTGCTCCTGATCGAGACTCGACTGTTTATACAGCGTGTCCCTCAACATCGGTACCTCCTTTGTAAGACATTTCGTTCATCCCGTGACCGTGGCTACGTTCGGCGACCAGTTCTGTCACCTCGAGCCCAAGTATTGGGGATCTTCCTAAAGAAAGGCCTGATGTCCCTACATCTCCGACATATATATTAGAATCATTGCTTCATTCCAAGAAGATAATAATAAGTAGTGATTTGTAGAACCTACATATTACTCCATACAATGTTGGTGTATTATTACGGTAGAAATCCAAATTAGTGAACAAATAAAAACTAATGCTGTTATAGAACAATGCAAAAGTCTGTGTAATGAAAATGAGGTAATTATTGAGGATAAGGGCAAGCTTACCGACCTAAACATTTTTGAAATGTGTTGACGAAGTCTTCAAAGCTTCATTTATCCCACCAGCAACACTTGTTCTTGAAAAATTTTCCAGGAATAACAATTGCTCACGAAAGTATTGAAAATAGAGTAGAGAAAGAAAGAAATAATGAATACAACAGAACTCTTGAAGCTACTGCAATCACAAGAAGCACTTTTGGTATGCAAACAAGAAAAAGCCAACTTTGAAGTAAGAAATGAATTATACATATTGAAAAATGATAAAATTAATAGATTATCAGATAAATTCTATGAGAAATCCAGAAGAAAATCGTCACATATAATTCTTTAAACGTCTTTTAAATTGATTATTAGAATTAGGTAGGATTATTAGAATTTCAAGTTCGTATTATAAGTTTAGTACAAAGCATTATAAAAGAGGCACAAATGAACGCCAACGTAATGTATCACTATTATTAATTGTCAGTACAAGGACTGAATCTGTCGAAAATCAGGATTCCAATTATTCAACTATAGGTATACTTCGACTACCTGATTAATTATTGTATACATGTCATGATTGTAATTTAAAAATTAGTGTTAATGTTACTTTAAAACTCAGAGTTCTACAGTATCCTAACTGTTAAATATTCGGTTAGAATAACACTTTTTAGAGCGTTTTGAGCTTGCCGAAAATAAGCGTCGTTTTTCACGGAAATAAAGCGTAAAACATCTCGATGAACCTGTTGATATGTGACGTTCTCGTGGATTTTGACGACACCTTTTTTAAAAGTTGGTGCTCTGAACCTGCTATATGGCTTACTCTGTACGCATTTGAATCATGAGTATCGGATTAAGTGTGGATTGTTTTTTATTTTCTAACCGTCGTAATATGAGGCGGCCGGTTAGACTGCGATCATACAGAGCACGGTAAATGGTAAGCTGTAAGCGGCAAAATTGGCATTTGGACTATTGACACTGGCTGTGCCATTACTTGTTTTGCCGCTTACGGATTTTTGCAATTAAAACCTTTGTCGGCCAAATGTTCATAAGGCCGAATTTTCAAAACCGTTCATCTCCGGGAAAAATGACTCGATTTTCGGCTTTAGCTACCTATATGAAAAGGCACGTTTAGACACCATACTTTAAAGACACTATATTTTATCCAAAATTAGCATTAATTACAAAATTTAATGAAAATGAGTTATTTACCTTAAGTATACCATTAATTTTTTTCGGGACTAATACTTCTCTTATAGTTACGTTCTCTATTGTTAAATTTTTGTTTATTCTTTTTAACAAATCGCCGAAAATAAATAAGAATGTGATTGAGACCCAATCTATCTTTAACAATAGGAGACCTATCTTTTACAATAGGATGTACTAAATATCTTCTGTTAATCCTTTTTTATGACGATGACAATACTAAACTATAATAAAAAACATATTCGCGTCGATTTTGTCATATTGCAAATAGTAATAGACAAACAAACAAAGGAAGTAAGGATACGCGAGAGAGTTGGATTTTCGGTGAAGATACAGAATCATACGAACGCTGCTTTCGGCCATTTTACCGATTCGGCAAAAATACCGATCAATCAAGAAATTGCACCGTCTGAGCTCGAATATCTTTTATATCGTGACATACTTTGTGCTATATAACATTGTTATATAGTCATATTGCATAACTTTCTCTTCCTTTATTATTGACCTAATAATTAACTCCCCCCATTCCCGTAGTTCAGATTATGAAGCAATATGGAAATTTTTATTTCTATCAATAAAAAAATAATACGTTAGAAAAGTTCGTTTTGAAATATCATTTTCCTATTTTTATTGGAAATTACATATTTTTCTCCCGTATGGCATATAAAATCGTATTATACTTATTGTCAGATCAACCAATTATGTGTATAATGATGTAAATTTAAAACATATTTTATATATATTACATGCCTTTACCTTGAATAATCAAGTAATACTAAGTGCATTTTCTGTAATAAAGTAGTGAAAACAATCGAAGAATAAATGAAAAACCATGAATAAATACCAGGTATGTAAATATGAAACCGGAATTTTTGTATAGAAAATACACGTTTATTGTATGAAAATGATTAAAAATATTTTATTCGAAGTATTGCCCATCGCTAGCTATACATTTTCCCACCTGTCTGGCAATTGATGGATGCCACGCCAAAAAAACTGTCGCTTTTTTGAGGCAAACCAGTCATCGAGGCATTTTCATACATTTTCGTAAGAAGTGAAGTGCTGGTCAGAAAGTGCGTGTCCCATCGATGCAAATAAATAGTAATCGGACGGAGCCAAGTCTGGTGAGTAAGCCGCGTGCGAAAGTATTTCCCAACTGAACGCTTCGATCGTTTCCTTCACCGGTTTTGCTGTATGTGATGGTGCATTATCATGAAGCAAAATTACTTTGTGTTGTCTTTTTTGATATTCTAGTCGTTTTTCACGCAAAGCTTGATTCAAATCGATCATTTGTTGTCGGTAGCGCTCAGTATTAACGGTTTCGCCAGGTTTTAACAGCTCATAATAGATCACATCCTTCTGATCCACGTTCTTCGTTCCTCACGTCAAAATTGCCACTTCTGAAGTTTTTAAACCACTCAAAGCACTGTGATTTACCAAGAGCATGCTCACCGTAAGCTTCGACAAGCATTCGATGCGATTCTGCAGTTTTCTTCAAATGGTAACAGAAAATCAATGCTGTCCGCAAATCGTAGTTTCCAGGCACAAAATTCGACATGTTCAACGCTATTACAAACTATGCTATTGTATGAAACTTGTATTGTTCTGAGTCGAAAATGTTTGTGAGATGTCAACAAAGATTTTTGGCATCAATGACGCAGTTTAGTGATAACTAGTGATTATCAGCTAGGGTCATCTACAGAAAAATTCCGGTTTCATATTTACAGACCTGATAGTTCTGTTTTATTTCGAAATTCAATACTAAACAAAGCGTTTTGTCGTCATGTTGAACACTTAAAGAACATTAAGAATATTAACAACACTAATCAAGTTTCAAATCTATCAGCTATCAAATCTATCAAAAAAATTTTCTTTAATTATTTCGTACCAAACACCTTTTTAACTATCAGGGCACCAAAGCGTTCTTTCACAATTGAATTATCATATGTATTGTTAGCAAAATTCTATAAGGCAAAGATTACAAATTACTAATATTAACAAATATCTTTACGTAACATTAACAATGGCAATTTTACAAGTAAATTTCATAAATTGCAAATTATCTGATTTTTTATTTGTCGAAAAGTTATAAAATTGTAAAAAAGAAATTTATAATCTGTAACTTATAATTTGTCAATTTATTAATTATTAGTTGGGAAATTATTATTGTGAATGTCAAGATCAGGAAATCAATTAAAGTAAACTCATCGTATTTTCCCCACGTATTTCTCCTCATATTCAAATAGGTACTAAACTCCTACCACTAAAATACATTAAAATGTATAAATTATAAATTTGCCTTTGTTATAGAATAAAGAAAAAGTGATAGCTGTATATGCCTATGAAAATTGGAGGGTTAACATGTTAATCAGGAAAGACGGGTTAACTCGTCACTTAGATTTTTAATTTTTACGATACAATAATTTCCTTATTTATAGATCTTCTATTTTTTTAGTAATTTTGATCCTTTTCTATTATCTAAAATTTTTGTCTCTAACTTAAATAGCCAACTGTTAGGCGATGTTAGGCTACTCAGTATCAGTTCTCTTTAAAAGTCAATATGTAATTACATTATGCTTATATTTCAAAAAACTCATCAAAATTAACCTGTCTTTATTCGCTTCCAATCCTAAAATTATAGAAGTTTCTGGTTAGGAAATTACTCGGCTAACAGATTAATCCACCACAATAGACACACTATACTACAGATATTTATGTATATTGATGTTTTTGTGGATACAACTAAAGAAATGGAACCCAAGCAAAGTTTTGTTTCATCTACTAAATATTACAACGAGTATTTTATTTTCGATATTTTACGTATTTCTGCAGATTATATGGATTCGGATTAAATGGACTAAAACTTATTATGGATTATATGGATTCGGATTAAAAAGATTATATGGACGGATATGCTATGGATTATAGGGATTATATGGTTGTAATTTTGCATCTTTAAATTCCCCATTTCACAAATGCATAAAAATTCGCCAAATCCAGTCTAATAAAAATGAACAAAATCTATTAACTTACTGGCAAGAGAGCTTCCGTTTTCTGGAAACCGCGACGAATTCATCGGAAGTATCGGTGGTGTTTGGTCCATGGCTAGGAGTAGTGGATGCGCTGCGTTGATGATGATGCTGATGATGGTGGTGGTGACGGTGGTAGTGATGGCCGGGGGCGGGTGCCTGGTCGGGGACCATCGTCGAGGGTGTCTCCATGTGCTGGGGCGGTTCAGCCCCCGTTACGATCTGCGGGGTGGTGTCGTTGGAGGTGGTGGTGGTAGTGGTGATGGTAATGGTGGTAACGCCAGTAGTGCTGGGGGTGGCGGTAGTTGTGTTGTTGCTGTTGCTGGCGGGGGTTGGAGTCAGGCTGAGACCTTCGCCACCCCCCGCCGAGGCGGTGGTTACTTCTCCCACCCCCGATCCCGTACCTATGTCGCCGAAGTAAACCGTGGAACACGAACTTCTGCAAAAATGATAAATCTCAGATTCATTTTATATTCTTTGGTAAGATATCGCTAGTTTTATTTACTTGGAACATATTCATCCAACGCTGAATGAAATGAGCGTGGAAGAAACTGACAGCGATAAAAGCTTGGATTTTTGTTTTAATTACAAGTTTAACGTTACATGCACCTTCCAAGCGCATTTGGTGACTACGGTGAGAATAATCAGCAGAACACACCGTATCTATAATCAGTAGTAAAATCCAATATCATTTAGAAAAGTTAGAACATTTTCTTTGCAGTATGTTTACTACATTTGGTAAGTCATATTTTGTGTTCTTTGCGCTTAATACGTTATAAAGTTCATTTTGATCTCATTTCATCTCAATAAATTAAGTGGCTCCTCGTTTACATTCACCATACGTAGTATTTGTTTGATATACATCTCTTCTCAAAGTTACGCACACATAAGGATCTACTAACGTAAATGTAATGTGTAAAAGCCGAGCCACTTTGTAAGTATAAGCCTAAGTATTTTCTCTTCGTATTTCCGGTTTTTGTTTTAATTAGATTGTGAATGCTTATTTAAATTTATATTTTTATAGACGTAAGTAAAGTAAAATAAGAAATAAAAGTAAAACAAATAATAAAAGAATAGAAAATTCATACATCTATTATATATTATAATGCATAATATTTTAAATATTTTATGTAGTTGTTTATATTATATACATTCTATGTATCTTTATATTGAAATTTTTGATTACTGAATATATGTTTACGCATACGCATAGTGAAAATCTAATAAACAGACAACAGTTTCTTTTCGCCCAGTGGGGCAGCCAGCTACGCTCGTTGAGGTCCCGAACTGAAGACAACGCGTAGCGAGTTCTCGAATCCTCGCCTTGGTGAATGTATTTGCAGAAGTGTGAAGGCTACTACCAGGGCTGACGATTACTCGCAGCTGGTCTTACTATACTACTGATCATAATGGAGGTTTTAGCCGGTAAGAATCCGGCACTACCTTCTGCTGCCGCCCTGTGTCCCCCGCCCCACGCACAGGGTGGTGAGAAGGTGTCTATGAAGATTTCCTTTACGTAAAAAAAAAGTTTTCGTCCAAAATACACAGCTAAAAGCTTACATTCTGTATGAGACTAGTTGATATACAGGTATTGGATAATACGAAACATCGCATCGTTTCAAAAGTATTTTCAAAATAGCGAAAAGTGTTATGAGTCACTGCAATTATACTTTTGCACCTAAATAATTCTTTTAAGGATTTATATTTACATTTTAAATTATAAATGTGATAGGATGTTTCCCTGTTTACTCCGATGATAATGGAAAGTACATTGCATATGAATATTGCAGATAAAGATTGTATGTTCATTTCTAGAAATTCCACTGCAGTCGATGACCTGTGACCCTTTATTATGTTTCTCTTAATTCTTCGAGCCTAAAACTTGAACTACAGTAGACGCAAGACGCAATATAAGATATAGACTACGTTTCAGCGAGTATGATAAAATGTGCTCGATGTTGGTACTTTTCTACCTATTTCCATATGTTTATATTTTTCAATTAACAAAGCATAGAAGCTTTATTAATTAAGGTTGAGATGATTTGTATTAAGTTTTGGAAAAGAGTTCGATGTTTAAAGCTATTTGTTTCTGCGCAAAGTAAAGATAAATAATAACAAATGAATTTATAGAGAATGACATTAAGTATACTTATAGATAAATATGCTAATATATACTTTGTACAGAATGATTTAAAATGAAAGGCATTTTACAACTGAAAAATACAGAAACTTAAAATCTTCCGCACAGTTGTGAGATTTAATTTAGGCTGCGTTTAATATTTTATGCAGTCACCTTTAGTTTCAGGCATAGTATATATCCTAATTGACATACTCTTCACCAATGTTTGTCCAAATATTTCTTCAGTTTGGTTGCGCTCTTCCCAACATTGATTCAAATTTGAAGCACGGTTGTTAAAATCAGTTGTGGACTTTTTCAAGAAATCTTACAGATGTTCTAAGGAGTTTAAATTGAGAGATTGGAAAGATCATATAAGATGATAGTATTTCAAATTCCAAATCATAATATTGTCCTATTCGAATTTGACAGTGGGTTTAACATATCTCCATTGCAATTATACCAGTTCTCTATCGTTTTGCTGGTCCTTCTAAGTCCGCATTTCTCAATACGTGTCGAATTGTTTTTACATTCGCATCTATTTCGTCAAAGTTTGAAAAATCATTTTGTATCAGCTTCGAATAGCTCGCAAAGTATTGCGCCTCGCAGTGTTGAATAATTTCTTTCTTAGACTTTTAGATTTCTTTAGTTTTGATATTTTATCAACAAAATGATAGAATTTTACTGTGAACATATAGCAGGATAGTTTTTCCTTAAGAGATTCGATGATCCTTTTTTCGAATTTTATGAGACTGCTTTCATTCTATACTATGAAAGTTTATTTAAAGTTTATTTATACGTTAAATTTCTTTATCTGCAGAATATAAATTTGTGTTATTGAAAAATTATAACGAAAATACAAAATAATGATCAATCAGTTTTTGTTCAAATATAGTGATTAAACGAGCGTTGCTCTCATTAGTGAATAAGTCGGGAAAATCATTTCCTGGCTATCGAGATCGCCAACCAAGTATTACGCCATCGAATTTTTAATCGTGGGAAAATTTAACAGAGAGAAATGACGCAATAAGAATTAACGCAAGAATCTCGTAATGCATTCACTGAAATTAGAAGAAGTGAAGTTGAATACTTTAAAATGAAATTAATATAAATATTGCCAATCTGTGTCTATCGTAGTATATTTTTTTCCTACTTTAATATGTGAAACAAACTATGACATTCTAATTAATATGAATTACAAGGTAAAACGTTTTTGTAAAACAATCCTAGAAGAATAGAAGAAAGAGAGTAACATTTCTAATTTCTGTTCCATCATATGACAAAATAATTGTGTATATTTATGACTAAGAAGATTTGTTATCTCTTACAAGATAGCTGATTTTTTCTTGAATAGTTATCATAGTATAATAGAAAAAGGTAACTAACAGTGTTTTGAATATTTTCATAATCAATCAGATACGAATGACCAGTCCAGTATAGTGGAGAAGGAATCCAGGCATCGAGTATTTGAATCGTTTGATTAATGCAGCTTTTGCATCGATAAGCGGTAATGCAAACTGGTTTTTCGTTTCTTGCATACGATTTTTTTATGTTAAGTCTGGATCGGTTGACAACGGTATACAAGTTCTGTCGTTCAAAATAAATGATCGTTTACCTAAGCAAAATTACGATAACGCTACTGTAGAAGCTATGATGAAACATGCCCCTTTATACAGATAATTTATATTGATTTATGTCTTTTTATATTATTTACTGATGTTTACATTTTATTTGTTTATTAGGTTTATCTTTCAAGCGTGTTTTCTGTTTAGCTGTCTTAAATTATGTACACATGTTTAAGTTGTGTTGATAATTATCAGTAACTATGTTAATAATGACTTATATAACTATATTGTATACCAATAATTGAACAGAGTAGGTGAGAAATTGAATTATCAATATATTTCAAGTATTTCTAACGCTAATAAGTAATGCTATTATTCCGATAGCAATATGTGCTAGCATTCTAATAGCAATAATGTCATAATTTATTGAAATTTAATCGAAATACAAAAAAGCATCGTAGCCATAGAATTGTTAATAACGTTTCGTGATTCATACAGTTTTAATGCAGTTATTGTATAATTTCTGGCCTTAATATTGGACAATTGTAACAGTATCAGAGAAAGAAAAAATAATTCTGACAGTAATTATTCTTAATAATCTTTCAATAAATTATCACATCAAACATATAAATGATTTTTGCTTATCATGTACGAATTTCAATAGGTATACAAGTCAAACGTATACAAATTAAAAATTCGACGTATTGTGATTAAATAATCAATTTTTCTATATTTAAAATATCTATGCCGTGCAAGTATAGAAACATAAGTACAACGTATTAAAATCTGTTGAAAGTACTAAAAATATTTCAAAAGTTTGCAAATTATTAAACTGAATTAGATCAATACGTTTAATACGTTGATCAAAATCTCACAATAACAATACAAAATATAAAAAATTAATATATTACAAGTACATTATTATAATTAACGTTCTGAATATAACAAATAAAGCAAAGTTCGCAAATCATTAATTTTCTTATTTAGATCAATGCATCCGATAATATTAACTGAAATTTGTTGGAGAAATCAATCATTATTACCAGTAAATCGTGGCAATCGAGTCTTAGAGTCTTTCAGAACAGTGAAAGAATTTAGCGTACCAATCTTGTTAGCAATTACCGATCTGGCTGCAGATCACTTATACCTATTCCTAGGTTCGCATATTTTTTTATCAACAATATCGACGTATTTCCTTATACTGTTTCATTCATGCTTCACTGGACACCAATCTTTTCTCCACGGACATAATCTCAAAGTTTCTTAATACACGTTTAGGTGGCGAATCACGTACATGTAAGACGAAAATATGTGGGAACAGTTTTTTCGAATATTACTGTTAACATGAAATTTATGTTTTGCGGCGAGTCGAATAATTACAGTGCAATTGAATTACTTAAGATGTCATGACGTTGTGAAATTGCTACGTTGGTATGTCTTTCTGACATGCAACGTGATAAGCGTATATTATATAATTTACTCGATACTTTAAAATTAGTGCAACTAATTATTGGCGAAGTTTATGATACTATCTTTGAGGGATATTTAACAATAATGACGGTTGCAATAATAGAAAGAGCATTAAAATATTGTCTATTTTGTCGATAGTAGCAGGAATATTAAAATTTAACATTTTAGACATGCTGTATGCTGTATGTTGATTATTGCTTCATTTCTTTATATATTTTTACATACATTTATTGATTATTTCTCTTTAGTCACAAGAAAAGAGGGACAAATCCAATAATCATTATTTTTTGATCTTTCATTTTTCATATTTGTTCAGTTTTTTTAATTCTAAACGTAAATGGTGGAGGAAAAATGAAAAATAATTTTGTTAATTAAGATAGTAATCAATATAAGCGTTGGAGTAATATATTTTAGTGTTTAGAGTTGCCGTGAATTATAATTTATGAATAATTAAAGCTATTAAGCGTTGAACCTTGTTTGTTCATATCGAATACCTTCGCTTATGATACTTCACCTCTTTAATTAATTTATTCTTTTTTTTTTAAACCTGCTATATTCTTTGGGCCATTTTTGACCAAATTGCGTTCTTTAGTGTTAAAAAATTTATTAAATTTAAGGACAATATGAAAGAGTATATATGTGTGTGTGTGTGATTTCTTGGTGCAATTTTATGCAGAGGTCTTTTTTGAAGTACCAAAAATGTTCTCGTTTATTGAAACGTGAACAGGATTTTTAATTTTCTGACTATAAGTAATTTACTTCCTTTATTGCGATGTGAAACAATAAAATTGGAATGAAAATATGACGCAGAAATATAATCATCTTAAATACTAATAAAGTTGAAATCCAAACTATTTTTTTTTAATATTTTTACGACAATATTAGAATGATATTACGTTATTATTAGCTACCTTTTTAATTAAATTTTTAATTTACAAGCTTCAAGAACAAGTTGGTGACAATTCTTTCCGACGTAGTCGAGAAAAAAGACGTGACGAAGGTCGGCCACGTATCTACGTCGGCAGTGTAAGAGTAGTTCCGTATATTATGATGTAACCTACACGATTAGCGTAATTCTATTTATTCATAGATACGTCAGTGCACGCGACGTTCCTGGTATCACACTATCCGCTTTTGCACGACGGCAAAAGTTGCACGCGATATTTCCTCAAGTTCTATGTCCGCGCACCAAACATTTTCTCACGTAAGAGGCAAGGCATTAAATTTCCTTGAAATAAAAATTGATAATATGTAGATGAAAAATTTCCAAATTAATAATTATTGTATTATTGATAACGAACTTATATTTTAACGCCTTTTTATTAGTTTAGTTGATAAATGGATATATCCGGCTTGCGCAATTTAAATATGCCAAGACATTTATGCAATTGGACATTAATACCATGTAGTTATTATTAGACTATGGATGAATATAAATTTATGATAAATTTAAATATACAAAAATGTACAAAATACGTGTAACATGTAAGAACATACGAGCATCTAAAATATGTAAAACATTTGCTACGATATTTGTGGATAAATTTTCGCAGTCCAATTATTATTTGCTTCAGTATATCTACTTTTTTAGAAGATTTTTATTTGTATTTTCTGAAATTCAAAAACTTATTAGTGCGACTCGACTTGTATTTTATGAATTTATGGAACTAATTTAAAGAAACGCAGTGATATATTTTACTGCGCTGATTGCAAATGCCCACAGACATAATATTAATATTAATTGGTATTCTTCTGAATATTAAAATTATAACTCCTAGAAGATCTTAAGAATCAACTGAGTATTAGATACTTGTAATTCATAATACAAAATTTCATTTGCTGTATGTTTATAAATTTTTCTGTGCATACACGTATATGTACGTATATTTTAATGTACTTTATCTTTAAATTTCTTTCTTTTAAAATAAGCCTTTGTTTTAAAAATATGTACGCACGTTTTATTATAAAAATAAAACTTCTCAAATCTTTAATTATCTAACCTTTCACTAAAGCAAATCACGAAATATAAAAATAACTAATCACACCATCATCATCTTTGTTCTACAAATAAATTTTCTCAAATTTAGTTCCAGATTCTACAAAAATTATTATGTCCTGTGTACAAATAGATCTTGTGGGATGAAATTTAAGAAAATTTATTCGCGCAGCAAAGATGCTGATAATGTGATTAGTTATTTTTACATTCTACGATTTACTTTGGTGAAGGGTTGGATAATTAGAAATTTGCAAAAGCTTCATTTTTATAATAAAACATTTGAATAGAAGTATGATTTTGTATTTTAATATCCCAATGTTGATCATTACAAAGTTGCGTTATTTCTGTGACAAATAATGAATCTTTTAATACACTTAATGGAATAACGATATATTCAATGGTAAATAATAAAATTATGCGAAATTCATGAAATTTGACAAATGTCATAAAAATACTGATAAGCATAAATTCAGAATAAAGAAAACCCTAAGTCATGCCCCAAAGAGTTAGCTCCGCAGTTACGATATCGATTTATTGTAATCTCGAATTCCTATCGACAGAATATTCAATTGAGTATATCTCTTGCACGTCATCACGGATTAGAAAATATGCACGTACGATCTGTTACATAACTTCACGAAGATTGCGGGAAGACTGTAACACGAAGGTATATATTTCATTTGTGTTTTTCCTGGTGGTAAACTCCATCAAGTATATATACTTTAAGACGTTTGAGAGATTTATTGTCTTACTAACGATTATTTTTTAACTTATATTCCTTTTCTACAACTTCGTTTGTTTATTTTTGTTTCACGGATTATCGACCAGCATACAAAATGATTTATGAAAACATTTGAAAGTATTTGAATCTATCATTAAAAACTTGTATGAACGTATTATCTGACGGATAATAAGGTTCGATGAATGTATCATCTATCGAATGATATTTATGTGCTTTGACGCTTATGCACATTCATATTTTTCTGAATAATTACTGATGACAAGAATTACTAATTACTGATTGATTAAAACAATAGTAACCCGCGTATAAACCATTGTTTGACTTACAAAATATTATAACGAGTACTATACTCGATACTCTATTTTGCATAGTAATGAGAGATAATTATCGTGATTATATTGGTAAAATGTGCAACCGATTAAAATATGTATATAGAAGTTACAAGTTATTCACTGCAAATATACACTGATAATTAGTAAACAATGAATACATGGTATGCTAATAATAGTAGTCACTACCATATAATAAGCGTCAAAAGTCTGATGATCCCATTAAATGTGGAGACTTATTGATATAATGGGCAATCGAATGTTTAAAACTTTGGTAATTTCCATGAAATGTATATACTTATATAAATATATGTAGTTTGAAATTCAAAATATTTTGTATAAGACTTATAATATTATACATATATTTGTCATAAAAATTCATTCAGATAAACTGAATATTTTTTCATATACGTTTTCCTGCATTTTTGTATTAATAACATGTTTATTTTAGAAATGATTTAATTTCAATGTTCGTGGAAATTTAAATATAAATTGTGTTAGTTATATTAAATTAAGTTAAGAAATTGTTCATTTTTCATTTACCGATAAGAGTGTAATATCGAGATAGATATTAATAATAAATCTCATATTTCGTTTATTAAATCTAAAGCAGTATATTTACGTCATATAGCTTGATCAAGTCTTGACAGACTTACAGAGTTAATTAGTGTCTACCAACTAACGTATTACATAATGAGAAACTTGAATTTATTAATTTTAAAACAGTTATAAAAAACCGGATAATTCTACATAATCATGCCGCATTAGATCTTGAAGTTTGGAGTGCAGCAGTAAATAGGATGAAATATGTTATCATTTTGAGTAACATTTTCATTTACAAAATGAACACAATGGTAGTTGTGTCTTTTTTATTTGCATATTATTACCTATTACGGTGTTATATTAATATTACCACACAGACAGAGAAACGTCATGATGTAGACAGTTTTTACAATTATGTAATGTTGAGTGTATATATATATACATTCACTTCACAATAGTATAAGTATCAATGATAGAAAATATTTTCTGTACTTGTTTGATGTTTTCATAATCTTCAGATAAATATAACTATAATAATAATAATAATATAATAATATAACTATAATAATATAACTATAATAATAATCTGTAAACGAATATAATTACAAATTTTATAAAAAAGTTAGTATCTTTTAAATTGTGGTTTTTAACAAAATTTCTTTCTTACTCTGCTGTAAAATTAGTTAAATATTAAATTTAATGCTTACCGAATAAGTATTTCCTTTTCAGTTATTAAACAAATTATAGTCTTAATTTCTTTCACGCTACATAATATATAATAAAAATATAAAAAAATTATTCTAAATTGCTTCAAATTAACAAAATTATCTTCTTCATTTTAACAAAATTGTATAGGCCAAACTTTTGTGCATTCTTTGTACTATCTTTTAAATTCGATTTTCACACTTTTTGCAACTTTTCCTTTAAGAATTATCACTGTTTAACAAGCTGTATTCTTCTGTGAATTGATCTTTGACGAAAATACATTGATATAATTACAAAATACAAAATTTCCATTTTTCTTTATCTGTTCTTTATGTTCATCTAGATCGGAAGTGCAGCATAGTCTTATTGCTAAGAAATAATATAATTAATAATTTTTTATTTTATTTTTATTTTAACTTTATAATCTTATATATAAATATAAATTTTATATAAATTTGTTGCGTTTAAATCAATAGATACCTTTCGAAACTTGTTTCCTTAACGTTTCTGCATTTTCACAATCAATGCACACGCGCATCAAGTAAAAAAGAAGACATACAGAAAAATGAAGATGCAATCGCGTCTTCATTTGCTATCTCTGCCATTTACCTTTCAACAGCATTTGAACTATCTTACTAAGTCTGTCTGATCTTCGTTTTAATACCACATGATTATCATCCATTCCGATGACTAATTATATGAAGTGAAATGCGTCTTGAAGGACGTGGAGAATCAAACGGTAAAAATGAACTTCTTCATCCCCGACGACAAACGAAACGATCGAATCCGGATTAATCGCACGCTGAGATATGTGTAGCGTACAACAATCAATAATAAAAGGTCACATTGTTTATATTGTCCAAGTCCGTTAGTTCTATCTGATACTTTTTCATGTTGAAGATATGTAGAAATATGCGGAGTTCTTCATGCTTTTTATTTCTTCAATAAAATTAAATCGAACAGATTGTTAGAACGTAATGATTAAATGAAATTGACTGGAGAAAAGCAAAGCTGCCATGAAGACAGTGATGAAACTTCAGTTTTCTTCAATATCAATTTATAATAAAAATATCAGAAATTTACTACCAATTATTACGAATTATTATAACATTCGTGTAATCTTCTGATATGAGTTTCAATTTGGAAAAAATGAATGGAAATCAAATTTAACGAAATATCAATTTAACGGTTGGGAGAAAACATTGTCAAAAGCATCCTCTATTTCATTTGTGTAATTTTTTAACGCAAAAATTATTTTAAGAGGAACTGTAAATAGTAGCTAGAATACCTGAGCTATTTCTAAAAGAGGCAGATTTATGGACGAAGAAACAAGTTACAAACGGTTTCTTTATATTTTTGAATAGTAATGAACACTTCATATCTTGATTTATTGCAAAATTAAAGTGAAACAAAGTAAAGCAAAGGCAAAGTAGGTAGAATATTCCTTTAGAAAGTCAGGTTTAATCGATCACAAAGATTCGGACACTGTATAATTTTAATTTTAAAGCTGTATATTTTCAGCAAACGAAAAAGCACCAACAAAAATACGCTGTACGTAGATAACAGTAGAAAAGAGCTTTTGAATTATTATTTATTGTTTAATGCAAAATTAAAGTGAAACAAAGTAAAGCAAAGGCAAAGTAGGTAGAATATTTCTTTAGAAAGTCAGGTTTAGTCGATCACAAAGATTCGGACACTGTATAATTTTAATTTTAAAGCTGTATATTTTCAGCAAACGAAAAAGCACCAACAAAAATGTATTACATTATGTTATACTACGCGGTACGTAGATAACAGTAGAAAAGAGCTTTTGAATTATTATTTATTGTTGCTTAAATATTAAAAGAAACACCGAAGAAGAGATATTTTTTATAAAACTAAAACTAACATAACATAACATAAAACTAAAACTAACAACGGTTATTCACGAAAGTTTAATATTTAGTTGGGTAGCTCATATGTTTGATGACATAGCGTAAACGTTTTAGCGTAATGGAAATAAATTTTTTTATATAATTGACATTGATATGTTTTTATATTGCATTCCTCTTACAAATGTATTTTTAATTATACTTCAATATACCCGCTGTTTTACGATTTGACTTTTTCTTTCCGTTGTGTAATATTAGTAATTGTCGCATTTCAAAACTTGTATATCGGCTTTCGCTACTCACTCAGAACAAATCTTTAATCGAGCTAAATCATAGTTGCAATCTGAGCTCAGGCTTGAACGAAGTACTTTTTTACAAACGTTGTATACAAACAGTGACAATGCTTAGTGGAGAATTAAACTAAGAAGTTCCTTCATGTACGTCTTGTATTAAACTTTGAAACTTTTTGTGGCATTAGAATTCGCCCTTTGTCAATATTTCTTTCAATATTTAGACAATAACAAATAATAACTCAGAGGTTCTTTTTCCATTGTTAGGTATGTAATGAAGTGTAATATAATATAATATACGTTTGTTGGTCCTTGTACGTTTACTACAGATACAGAGCTTAGAAATTGAAATTGTACAATGATCAAATCTTCTTGACACCGACTGCACGTACTTACGCCCTTTAAACAAAACGTGATAGAGATAAACAAAAAAGAACGGTAATTGTAATGCAAAATATTAGGTTGATGCATTTCAAATATCGTTTGTCCAAAGGCCAGGTTCAACAAAACAATGCAAGACTATCATCAATGGTTATAGATCGCATCGAAGAAGAAGTAGAAGTGTGTTATAAATTATATCTTCATACATTAAATATTACGAAGATTTATAATAAAAATATCAGAAACTTACTACCAATTATTATGAATTATCATAACATTCGTGTAATCTTCTGATATGAGTTTAAATTTGGAAAAAATGAATGGAAATCAAATTTAATGAAATATCAATTTAACAGTTGGGAGAAAACATTGTCAAAAGCATCCTTTATTTCATCTGCATAATTTTTTAACGCAAAAATTATTTTAAGGGGAACTGTAAATAAAAAAGGTAGAACAATTCCATGGCAAAAATTTTTCTGATTCTGGAACCTTAGTTACCTAGAGTTACAAATTTGAGACAAAACTACTTAATTATAATTTAATATGGTCTTGTAAACTTTTATTTGAAAAGTCGACATTTTATGTGCATTAGCCTAATATCATCGTTTAAGGTGTTCATGACTAAAGCTATAAAGGATTATATCAATTTATCAGGAATTGATTCTTCAACAGATTTCTTTCACAGTTGGATAGCATAGATCTGTAGGATAATCGTAAAATCCGAGGATTATGTAATAAAGTTTTATAAATTGGTTTGCGCGGGTCAGGAACTTATAAGAACCAGAGAAAGAGTGGAAAGTAAGCCCTGGAGGGCAGCGCGCGTTCGATTGCGCCACTCTACTCTTAAAGTTCTCTCTTGTGCACAACTGCGCTAAACTTGGAAACGGGTATATACAAGTGGCAATTATTAGAAGAACATTCGATATCTCGTTGCTGCGGAAAGGCTCGTTTAATCTACTTTTACGGGCCTCTAGTAAAGCGTGCCGGTCGGTTCGCCGATCTCGAAAGGCTGCGGCACGACGACGTCCGACGTCGATATCTCTCGCTTGGTCGATCGGATTTATGTTTCCTTTTGCCGATTTATGTCAAACTTTAATTAATAAGGAATTATTTTTTTCCTTATTTTATTATCAATGAAACTCTTTTTTTCAAATACATATTATGGTTGTTAGATATAGGGAAATGACTACGTACATAGAGTGAATCACGAAAGTATCCGAATACTCTTAGACACCTTTTATGAATACATTATCTATGTTACATAAAACATTTTTAAGTTTCATTAGCACTGTGATAAGATCTGAGTGTCTCAATGACAATGCTAAAGTTTGAAACAAACCTGAAAATAACACATATATATACAAATTATGAAATATAATAAATATTAGAAGTATGTGTATATTTCATGTAGATCATAAAAGTTATTTAAGGTAACTACTCATGTTGCATATTAATTTTGTATTAAAAAAATATTGTATTCGCAGTAAATGTCTTGTAACTTTTATACACATTTTCAGATTAATTTCAAATATCGATATAATTATGGCAATCATGTGACACTGTAATGCTAATAAAATTTCAAAATGTTTCATATAATGTACACAATATATGCATAAAAGCTTTCTATGACGAATGTTCAAGTAGTCACAATATAGCCACTCTTATATAGCTTTAATGAAAGTTTTAATGTTTATAGTTTTGAAATATTAAATTGTTCGTTATTGCATTATGATTCTTATTGAATAATAGGAGTAAGTGTACATATAAATGTGTAAGATATTAAACAACATCAATATTATTCAATAACATGAACAATATGAATAATGTTGAAGTTTGAGACTGATGTGCATATAACAAATGCTATCCAGCACAGTATATATAGATTTTACGCGTACGTAAAATCAAAGCATTCAAGATTTCTGTTTAGAAGCACTAGAGATAATTAACCTAGAAGTAAACGATGTGAAAGATTTAAATGCTAATTTCCATTTCACAGAACAATGAATTTGATAGAAATCTCTGACGTCCTGGGAAATAAAGATATAAAGTGTTAATATAAAAACTATCAGCCTATTACAGTGCAAATGAAATCTGTATTGAACAAATAAGAAATAAACTAAATAGGTTTAAAGAATCTTAATAATTAAATATCTTTAATGTTCTGTATACAGATTGCTTCAAATATCGAGATATCAAAATCAAAATTAAGATTAGATTAATCAACAATTTTAAAAAGTTTCAAATCAGATGTCTTATATTATTCTATATAAAACTTACAAATGTTTATATATTATTTCTTTTTACTACGATCCCAAAATTGCTACATTGTGATTGAACAGTTGAAATTATAGTTCTCTAGCTTAACTCTTATTCGTTAACTTAAGTTTTATCACTTTCCTTCTTTTTTTTTTTATTAATTTAGAATATTAAACATTATCTCATAAATGTCTATATAATATAATATAATTTTACTTAAAAGGTAAAAACACAGGGAACTTTAAATATTTCAACATATCTTCAAAAATGAAAAAATACTAAATAAGACATTTTAACTAAGATAGACAGTATGCATACTCGATATATGTATGTATATAAGTAACATTAACTAACCAATTAAGTATGATAACAACATAACATTAAGTATGATAACAACATAACAGCATAACATAACATGATAACATGTTCTGTGAGCTAAGAAATCGAATGTTTAGGAATAATGAAGTTCAACAAGTAACAATAGACGTCATTAATATCTGTCTCTGAATGATAACGGCGATATCATAGTCTTATGTTTAGTATTATGCATGAACGGTATTCTATGAACAGTGGCGCCGTTCGCTACATGTTTTATCTCGGCTGCTAACTTTTTTTTTTTTGTACGTGGAGAAATCCTCATAGACACTCCGCCGCTGCTAATAATCGGTAACAGCAGAGTAGTGTCGGATTTTTACCGACTAAAACTCCACGATGACCATCCTATGCGTATGACAGGAGTGCTCCAGGAACGTCTTATGAATTGTCTTCAGTTGCACCCCTTTCCCGCGTCCTCTTGTTCGTGCCAGTTCTAATAATTCTTCGACTATTGAATTTGGAGCTAGGGGGGGGGAGCATTGCCCCTAGTGCCATCCCCCCTTCTAGTCGCGGCCCGCTGGGACCGTGGTGAAGTGACTCTGGGCCGCCTGACTGCCATCCCTCTTCGTCGCGTTACCCTACAAGGGTGAGAGTTCTTCCCTCTTTTTCTCCCTGCCCCCTCCTTTACGAGCATAACCTCCTCGCAGAAGAAGCGGCAGCCTCGTAAAAAAATTTCTTTTTTTTTTTTTTTTACGTGGAGGAAATCTTCATAGACACCTTCTCGCCACCCTGTGCGTGGGGCAGGGGACACAGGGCGGCAGCAGAAGGTAGTGCCGGATTCTTACCGGCTAAAACCTCCACTACGTTCAGTATAGTAGACCAGCTGCGAGCAATCGTCAGCCCTGGAGTAGCCTTCACACTTCTGCAAATACATTCACCAAGGCGAGGATTCGAACTCGCTACGCGTTGTCTTTCAGTTTGAGACCTCAACAAGCGTAGCTGGCTGCCCCACTGATACATCCTACCTAAATAGGTACTTAGTACCTAAAATGCAAGCAAAAGTGAATCCTCAAACTTTCACATTTCAATTCTGCTTGCATTTTAGGAAACAAAATGTATTTGTTATGTTTTAAGAAGACGTTTAAAATGAAATTGAGAGGAAAAATCATGCATACCATTTTTTTTCTTTTTTATACTTTGTTGAAATTCGAGATTTTGTTAACATTATAAAAACAGAATTAGGTCGTGAACAGCCAAGAGAACGCATCAGGATTAGTAACGTCCACTGATAAATTATGAACGAAACAATTAGGACGAAAACCACTCATTTAATGAGTTGATAGAAAAAAATGACCTTCTACATATCATGTAAAATTTTCAAATAATTCGACTTTATTTAATGTTTCGTATTTAATAACGTTCCATATCTAATTATCGCTATATATAATTTGGTTAATGAATTGGCAAAGGAAGAAAATAGCATACTAAGTACCTATTTAGGTAGGATGTGTCAGTGGGGTAGCCAGGTACGCTTGTTGAATAGGCTAGCGAACTGTCCTGTTTTTGCGTCCAGGCTTTCAGGACATAAATTAAAACATCGCACATAACCTCAGCGCAACAGCGGCTTAAATTTAACTAACTATAATAGGCGTAAAAAAAAAAAAAAAAAAATGTAATAATGCATGGCTACGTCGTACCGTCGCGTATCGGTACTTTTGCCTGTACCACCCTACAATTAGAATTCAGCGTTTATTCTGGAAAAAAAACCATGTAAAAACAAATATGTAAAAATCCTGGAATTAATAAACAAAGTTTAAAAAAAAAAAAAAAAGGTACGCTTGTTGAGGTCTCGAACTGAAAGACAACGCGTAGCGAGTTCGAATCCTCGCCTTGGTGAATGTATTTGCAGAAGTGTGAAGGCTACTCCAGGGCTGACGATTGCTCGCAGCTGGTCTACTATACTGAACGTAGTGGAGGTTTTAGCCGGTAAGAATCCGGCACTACCTTCTGCTGCCGCCCTGTGTCCCCTGCCCCACGCACAGAGTGGCGAGAAGGTGTCTATGAAGATTTCCTCCACGTAAAAAAAAAAAAAAAAAAAAATTTTTTACGAGGCTGTCCGCTTCTTCTGCGAGGAGGTTATGCTCGTAAAGGAGGGGGCAGGGAGAGAAAGAGGGAAGAACTCTCACCCTTGTAGGGTGACGCGACGAAGAGGGATGGCAGTCAGGCGGCCCAGAGCCGCTTCACCGCGATCCCAGCGAGCCGCGACTAGAAGGGGGGATGGCACTAGGGGCAATGCTCCCCCCCCCCCCTAGCTCCAAATTCAACAGTCGAAGAATTATTAGAACTGGCACGAACAAGAGGACGCGGGAAAGGGGTGCAACTGAAGACAATTCATAAGACGTTCCTGGAGCACTCCTGTCATACGCATAGGATGGTCATCGTGGAGTTTTAGTCGGTAAAAATCCGACACTACTCTGCTGTTACCGATTATTAGCAGCGGCGGAGTGTCTATGAGGATTTCTCCACGTACAAAAAAAAAAGGCAGGATGCATCAGTCGGAAGATTTATTAGTATTTAATGAGGAACATGCAAAATCAACTTCTTCCAAGCGAATAGTTATTGATAATTACATACAGAGGCGGATTTGAAGCGCATATTCTAGATGTTTAATGGAAATGAAGGAATCAGGAATAACAACGATTAATGAGGTCACGTGCTAATTCAAGGCTAACCGATAACACGAGTAATCGTCTTATTATATCGTAGATACATCGAGTTATGTCATAATCTGAAAACCGATTTCCATAGAATTTTTATTATCAACTCGTCAGCTGATTAGAGATTTCGATGCTGACACACCAATCATGTCACAATTATGAATAATGATAGACAGAACAAATTCAATCGAGCATCATACTTTTGACCACGTACATATGACAATAACAGTACACAGGAAATACGACAATAAAAAATTATTCGTAAGCGTCTATGAAAATTTACCAAAGATGCATTAACAATATGAAGAGCTAAAGGAACAATCAACTGTCACTAGTATACTAGCGCCATGTGTAACTTATCTATTTATGTATTTCTTTAATTACATGCTACCATTATTTTTGTATTTTTCAAATATTCGAAGCCATCGATAACAAAATTATATTTTATGAGTTCTTGTTCGGAACTAGCTGGTAGTTGTATATAGTGTTAATTCTTTGCACTCAGAATGCCAATTACGCTGTCACGATATTTTTGCTGTTATGGATATGAGTTTTATAATTTTATAATCAATTCATGTAAATCTTTTATACATTGCATTTATAATACAAAGCTGATGATAAGGCCTCTGAAATTCAGGGGGCACTTTATTTTTCTCAAAATGAAACATTTTATTTTGGAAAAAATTTCTTAAATAAAAGTGTATAATAATTCCGGGAACGAATTTCTTTTCATTATTACTCGTCTGAGTAATTATTAATAATAATTTAAATAACTTAATCTAAATTAAATAATTGAAAGTTGGTAATAATTAAAAACATTGTGAGATATAAACATATATTAATACAATGATATACATGAGTATATGTATAGATGACAAAAACTAACGTTTCTTAATCATAGCAAACTGATAAAGGAAATAAAGTAATCATAAACTTTCTGCCAGAAATTCGCGTTTCAATTAACGAGTTGATGAAAAGAAACGTTGAAATGGTTTTCAAGTGCAAGGCGTTAATATTTGTTCCACTAATCTGAAAGAAGTTCTACTATATTACTTCAGACCAAAGCTGAATCACCGAAAAATGATTTCCATCGCGCAGATGAAGCGTACAACTATAAGAATGTACAGTGGAACTCCATTTATTTGAACACGTGATGGGCAAAGATTCATTTAAGTTCACTAATTTTCTTCTCTATCTATTATTTTTCATTCGCAGGAATTCATATTCGGATTAATGGAGTCAGTTAATCGACTATTAACGAAAATGTCATGTGAGTAAATAATGGAGTTCTACCGTCGTAATTGCCTGAACTAAAACGCTTATTTTCAGAACGTACGTAGCCATGATGAACGGAGAGGGGTACAAACGATAACTATTTAAACATGACAACAACGCATAGCTTTTATCACTTACTCTTGAACAGCGGAGAGATTATAGTAATTCCCTTGTTGTTGTTGTTGATGATGATGCTGGTAGAGTTGGGTATCGGACGACAAGATCGTTGAGACTACCCGACCGCGGTTATCGTGAACACGATGTTCCTGGTGAATACGCGGATGAAGCTCCTCCAACGAAATGAATTCCTGTGGCTCCTGACTCGGGTGGAGGAGCTGCGTATAACTCTGTGCCATTTCTTGGGCCACCATCTCCTGATCCGGTGGTCCACGAAAGTATAGAAAATCTTCCAGCTCCTCCTGCTGACGTTGTTGCTGATACTGTTGTTGTTGCTGTTGCTGAAGTTGCGGTTGTTCTTGGCGATAACGATGACCTGGAGAATGTTGCTGTTGATGTTGATGGAGGTCGCAGGTATTCACGCAGGTGCCATCGCCGACCATAACATCGTTCTCCACGACACCACCGCTATCTGGCAGTAATCCACCCTCGTCTGAAGATTCATAAAGCCGTGTTCTTTTACCCGGATCCTGATTTCGCTACGGCCGCGTCCTAAAGTGGTTGCAACATGCGAATAGATCGGGACAAGACGAGTTCACGTGTTCGTGGAACGTGAACGATGCGCGTTTGAATCTTTTTGACCGAGCCATCGGAATGTCCCTATAAGGGAATCGTTTTATCGCGCTAAAGAATACTTTTCAATCTCCATATCAACGACTCTGCTCGGAGCAAATGGTCGAAGATTCCTCTCCTCGTCGATATATTTTAACGAAAACAACGATGCAACGACAGGAGTGACAATGAAACGACGATTTAAGGACGGAAAGAATGAAAATTTGCATGCGGGCGAATTTGATAGTAATCGGTTTTCTAGTTCGAAAACTGGAATGGAATCGATTCGTATCACATTAATGAATAGATCATGCAAAAATTAAAAGAATTCGAATCTTGGATGGATTGAAAAATTATGGTAATGGATTCGTGCCACGTTAATGAATGCGCCACTCAAAAACTAAAAGAATTAAGATTATTATTAGAGATTATAGTAACCTCTTTATTGTTACTGTTAATATAATGATCTTTATATTGTAAGAAAAACTATCAATGATTAATCCTATCAACAAGAACTTGGCATAATTTGTACATCGAACTTTTTCTTCGAATCCACACGCAGTCAACGATGCCATAAAATTTCTCGTACTAGGAGCTACATTTTTTAAGAGCGATGAAATTTATTTAACAATCTTTGATTCTAATTTACGAAAGATGACTTTTTAAATTGCACGCCTTACACATTTACAGGTATTTTAAATAATTCGTTTAAATTATTTGATTCACCGAATCGCAATAAATATTCTTTGAGTTCTTATCGCCAACCTTGTTGCACGCGATTAAGGAGAAATAAATATGCTAATGATATATTATGCATTTACTACTAAATCATGTAATGGATTATGTAATAAATGATCTCTACACAATTAATTAATTTTACGTATAATTATTACTATTTAAAATTGATGAAACTATGAACCATATTATGGACGCTGTTTTTAAACACGAAGAAGATTAGTCATTTTTCTTGTTTCCAACTTTCTTCCCTTTTTGTTTACTATTCTTGGGCGTATCTCCAACTCAATTATGATCGTGTTTATTTAAAACATTTCTGAACTTAGAAAATAATATTAAAACTTTTTAAATTAATAATAACATAAGTAGAAACTATCATATTTTATTATAATACACAAAATTGGGACTGTAGTTCTCGACAAAGGTAATGGTATATGTATATAGTAATGAAATTAAATAGTTTTATTATAAAAATAGAATAATCTCAAGTGGAAATTCAAATTATATTAATAAAACAAAAAGGTTAGTGCCATATTATTAACAAAGATCAAATCATCATATAAAGTGAATTCAAGATAGCGCGAAACAATCGCAACTGGAAAAGAAGAACAAATTGTCGAAAATACAATAAATGAAAGAGATTAAATATTAATAATATATAAGAGATAAATTAATACTTGACGAGCATTGTGTGATAGATCTGCTCAAAAAGATTTCAAGCCGAAATTCATGTAAATTATTATGCGTTCGATTAGCAAAGAAATATATATTGGTTCTTGTACTTTCACAATCTGGTAATTATAGAACAGGATGAAAATATCGTCTGACCTGTAGCGGAATAATCATGCAAAACTGTATTTGTATGTTAAAGTAAAAACAATGCTGCATTTCGGTATTATTGTTTCTTGAAGAAATAAACTTTATTCTATTGGCCTCTTTAACAAATAATTAACAAATAATTTCTCACGCGTTAGGAAATTGTCAATTTTCTGCATTTGCGGATGGCGGAAATAGAGAACCAGACCTTTGACATTAGGTTGTCGTACGATGATTAACAAGAAAGAACTAAGTGAATATTCCAAGCCGATTATAATCGTTTTCGATATGAAACAGCATGCCGCTTAAGGATTGGGATTAACGTTACAGTACACTGTTAATTTTTCTAGCATACGGGATTTGTACGCCATCCAATTTTTCGAATTTAGAGTGATCCTAATTTTAATACACATGTGGTTGTATGAAATGAATGCGAGAATCGAGAAAACAAAATGATAAAATTTACGAAATGGTAGATAGAATATTTCCACTAACGAGTACAACGCTTTGCATGTATGAAGAATGTTATGATCAATTATAATACTCATTAAGCTTTAGTAAAAATATAAATTGCTGCTCCTCCGTCGTTGTGCGATTTACATTTTCTCCTCAGCTAAACCTAATCATATTTCCATTTTTAACTCACATGCTCACATGATGGGCAGGTATCATCTTGAAGAGATAACTATTATATGTGGTTAATCTACGTCCTGTATCGTGAAGAATAGCCAGCAGATACTCGTTTAATGGACCTCGAAAAATCGTTGAGATAATTAAATTTTCACGGCAACAATGTTTTGCCATTGTGCGAAGACAACGAGGTTCGGAATCATTAGCGCGTTGGTAGACGGATAACAAATTGGCGAAGAATCAGGGGGCTAACATGGTCTATGGCGAATCGTACGCCTTCAACCGCACATTAATTGCACCTCTCTGGCTGACAGACAATTTCGTATTTTTATGGCATTTCGCCTGTGTGCACGTGTTAATATGTCAGTGTAAAGCGACGGCTGTTGCAAGAGCCCATTGACCCTCCACGTAGAATGCCTTAGTGATACGAAATGATGTAATTCTCCCCTAATTAACACTACCTTCATTGCTTTTAATTTGATAAAAGAATCATTCATTTGATGACCGTACTAGATGTTGTGAGACGGGTATCATAAAATTGTTGTGAATGAAATTCTAAGAAGAAACACAGATGAATGTTGTGTTTAGCGTAATAGGGAAATTAACGTAATTTAAATTTTTGGCTTTAGAATAATAACATCGTTTCCTATATTTTATTAAATAGTAAAAAGAGAAACGTTTTTAAAACTACAATTCTTGATTTTTAAATAAAAATATAATTTCTTTCATTCATTTCTAACTAGATAGAGGAAAGTTAAAAAAAAAGCTGCAGTTTAGAAGTTTGAAACATTATGAAAAATATGTATATACTTTCTGTCTATATAAATCTCTTAGATACAAGCTTGTACATCGTGTGTGTAGAATATATGAAAGAAAATGTTAAGTTATCTCTGAAATAAATAGGAATAAACTTTAAAAATTGGTAGAAGTGAGTTTAATGAATGAGTTGTTCATCATACTTTGTATTATGAAATATTCATTATGCAACTTGCTCTCCATGAAGTTGTGTAAAGAAACGAAGACAATTGTGTTCCAAATCAAGGACGAGATCAAGCAATTTTAACATGAAAATTTAAAAATAGTCTTTCCATTTTTATTTCTGAACATAGAAAGACAAATAATTGCATGAAATATAAAATAAAGCGTAAGGAAAATATAATTGCTCATTATTTAAACAGTGAAAAATAAACTTTATATAATTTGTATGTAACACAATATATTATATGTCATATAAATTTTAGTACAATCCTAAAAAGAGATTAGAGTGGATTATAAAATTTTCAAGCAATGTCAGAAAATATTTTTAAGTGATATATAAGTGTTACATAAATGAAAATATGTTAAGTACGTAATAAGAAATAATGTAGAATCAATGTCATTTAGGAACAATAAAATGATCGTGAAAGTTGATCGTATAAGAAGAATCAAGATTATAGGTTGTAATCACTCCAAGCAACTTCTAGCAGAACTCTTAATCGACTACATTTGGTTAGAAAAACATGTTTAACCCATGACGCATGTGTATACTGGGTCGTTTACGACCAGTAGTTTTAAGTAATTCTTCGTCTTTTTCCATATTTCCGTTCAAATTTTGCTTTGCTTAAAAAGATTGATATAATATGTAGTAATAAAAATTATTGCGCAGTGTTCTAGAAGCTTGGAAAATGATTCACGAATTTCGGGGAATTTTTTAAAACACAGAAACTTAAAAAATTTACATGAATTTAAACGACCCAATATACAGACAACGTCAGTAAAAATAAGATTGCAGACATTCGAGTCAAATATGGTTAAAATCAATGTTCAAAACCAATTAAAGACATCGATAGCATAAAATTGTTAAAAAAAAATGAGACTAAATTTATTTGTTGAAAATTAAATTAATTTCTTGTTCTTCCTATAACAAAGATATCATAAGGTTCTAATTTCCATAAATAAAATCAACTTAAAGTTAATAAATAACTCAAAATAAATAGTTAACTCTTTACGCAAAATTTGTCAAATATAACTTCCAGGATGCCTTTAGTTATTTCAAATTTAAACTTTCATTAAAAATATATCAAATGTTTTATCTTATCTATTCTAATGGTGTGTCGCATAATGTGGTCAACAGGTTAGAAGGGGGAAGGGGTTCTCGGTGCATAAATAAGTTATTTTTTGGCATATTAACCAGGCCTCGTTCTCGAGAAAATCGAGTTTGAACATTTTTCAAGCATACCTGAAGTTGGACGACTAACAACTGGGTATGAACAAAACAATCAGCAGGAGATTTGAGTAAATTTGAGTAAATTTGAGTAAAATCAGCTGGAGATATATGAGTAAACAATCCACATGACAAAATAAGCCAAAAATGCAGAATGGAAGTTTTCCGTTTAAGGCTCCATTTGTAAGAAAGTAGAGCTTTAATATATTTAAATTGCTTACTGGCCTAATGCGTATATGTTAACACGCGAATAAATTCAAATTTAGTTTTCTCGAAAACGAAGCATTCTGTGAAAAAATGCCATTCTACATTTTCGACTTATTTTTACACGTACAATCACTCGCTAGTCGGTTGACCACGTTATGTGGCTCAGCCTACAACATATTGTTCTATGTCTCTACTATATCAATCTGTATTTCTATAGTATATTATAAAAAAAAGTGATTTTACTGAAATTGTTAATAATGGAATTCTCGTCAAGTAATAAGCAAAACTAGATGAAATATTTAAAAATTCAAGTGCAAGATTATTAAATATTGTTTGCACAACACATCTGGCGTAAAATTCATTCAGTAATTCGATACAACAACGAAAGAAAGAAACTTGTAGACTAATGATTATCATGATGTTGTAATGACACCGACAGTAATTTTGTAACACGACCAGTGTCGTTTAGAAAGACGTTAAAGACGTTAGGAACCAGTGATCTTTTCATCCTATTACATGACACGCAGAAATTTACGCAATTACAAATAAAATCAATAATGATAGCGATGCCGATTTATTACACGAAAAGAAAAGATGATTGGCTTGAAACAATTTATAGTCAAAAGCCGAATTTGCACAGTGTCAAACACGGATGAAATGAGGGTGAAAGCGACGATCATCCCCCATGTCCCAACAAAGTGAAATAGTGTAAATTCGGCTTTAAATTCAATAATATACTTGTTAAATGCCTTTGTCTTTGATGTAGAATCAATATACACGTTTTGAAGTTGCAAAATATATAATTCTATATTTTAATATTTTTACGTATTTAAATATTATTCCTTACTCTGTTAGGAGTTGAACATTATTTTAATTATTTAACGGAATTTCTACTTTGTCCTACTATAGCAATTTTTTTTACTATCTTGTATAACAAGGGCACTAGTAGATGGATTTACATTTAACGCTCGATAATAGCGTTTAATATCCTCTAAACAATACAAGTTTAAAAAATTGTATTCACCTGTCACGAAGATAATGTTAAAATGTAACGTTAGCTTTCGTTTAACCTCGAGTAAAGTAAGCGTTATGACTTCAAATTTTTATCAAATTGCAGCAATAGAAGACACATATTTTAAGTATATAATTATATCATATTATCAAAGAGGGATATTTATAAATTCACAAAATTATAAAAATGATAAAAAGTACAATATCTCAATCCTCCGGGCAATTTTCATTTTATTCGTCATCATTGTACAATCAACCTATCGAATATGTAAAATTAAACAATTGAATAATGTTAGAAACGTAATTGCATTTTACAAGTATCTTCTCGAAAAGTGTAATTGAAAGAAAAGAGGAAGAAAAGAGAAGGGGAAAGGGGAACTAAGCAAGGTAAGAAATTCTAATCATAATAATAAATATTATCTGTTAAAGTGTAAAGTGTGCTTCTAAACCCGTGCAAAATCTCGTTTTCAATTTTAGAAATGAATTTTTTGTAGCAAACGTGCAACTATGATATGATCGTTCGCGTTCAATTCACCTTGAGAAATGCAGAAAAAGGGTGCTGCTAATGATATAGAATGTAATAGTCAGAGATAAGAAGATAATGCCAGCCCGTATCAAATCAGAAGAGACCAATATTAGACGAAGAAGACTATTATGATTATTGAAGAGAATTATCAACCTCGCATTCAACAACGAGAATAGGATAAGATGAACGTTTTGCGCGAAGGAAGAGGCATTCGCTTAAGATATAAATAAAGCAGACATTTTCACATTGATCTCTGATTACGATAAGAGAAGATATAAAAGAAGAAGGAAAGAAAAAATTTGATATGGAGAATAGAGAAAGAAATTTAGAAATTACCAGGAATTGAAGAGTCTCGAAGATAAGCTGATTTCTACTTGGTCTGACAAACATTCGAGTAACAATACGTAAATCATATTTACAATATGATTAGATCGTTGCAACGGACAGTCATAGGCGACGTTAATGAAGAAAGTAGGGAGATACCTTGGATGCGCAACGTGAGATTCCAGAGGCACGTAGTTCGTCGACAAGCGTTAATTTTATGTCGAAATCGGAGCATCCTAGAAAGACGGTGCACATTTTCACTGACACGTGTCATTCCACCAAATATTCACCGAATATAAAATGCTTTCTAACAATAAAGAACACCACTATTGCACTCGAGGAATATAAGACGAACCAGGAAATGAGGCGATCGTGCACCTCGAATCACGTTACTCGAGACGAACTGAAGAAACAATCTGTCAATCCTTCGTGAACAAATAATACGATAAATTTAATTTAACGTGTTTTCTAATAAATAAATACATTTAATTCCTCGTTGTTTTAGCTGAACTTCACCAGCGACAATTCCAACGTACAGTCCTTGCGTTTCAAACAACGGAGCAGAATTTTTCACGGACACTGAGACACTTGTTTACACGTTGCAACCACGTTTCGACTCTCGTCGACTACGTTTTCCTAATATTTTATCGTCGTTTAGAGCTTACCGAGAAGCGCGTACATCCACGTCGTCGCCGGCGACGAGGAAGCGGCGTCATCCTCGAGGAGCGCAGAAGGCCTCACGCCTTCCCTCCTCTCAACCGATGCCCTCGTGCTTCGAGGGTGCCTCTTCGACGACGACGAGGTCGTGCCGCTCGCGGACCACTGAGTCGAATATCGCGAGTTCTTCGATGCTACCACGTGCTATCGAAAGAAGAGGCGGCCACCTCGAGAACCATACGATACACGAGGAACGCCACAACCGTTGGCAACCTTCGCGATCGTTTACCGTGCCACTACTGTTCCATTAGAGAGGTGGTGGTTGTAGTGGTGGTAGCAAACGACTTTACGAACTCACGCGCACTCTTCACCCGAGGCGGCAAACGAATACTGAGCGCGGGTGGTGGTAGTGATGGTGGTGGTGGACTAGCTGGAGGTGGAAGTGGAACAACACCGATGATAGATCCTGACGCAATACGGATTACCGCTGTTCTGGACCACGTGCTCTTCTGGCCCACCGCAGCAGGTGGGAGTGACTAAAACTATTGCTTGCTTCTACGTTTATGCCAACTATTCTCTCTGTCTATTCCCTTCTCCAAAAGCTTCGACAGTTGGTCGCTCAATTAAGTGCTTTATTGTTCTTGTTTAATCGTATGTTACTCTTTGAAATAATGTTCTTTGAAAAATGACCTTTATCGACCTACTTCTGCTGCCGCTATAATAGCACGAATGGTACTACTAGTATGTTCAAGTCGATTTTCTTCCAGTCTTTTTGTGCTAAGTAGAGTCGCTTTTTCTTATGTCATCGATTACGATATTGATATCGCTCAGTATCTTTCGACGAGAGTAGTAGAGTTTTCAGATAACTCAGCCAACTTGCACGATAATTTGCTGTCTTTTGCGGTGAAAATGCTTTATCGATGTGTTTTTTCTAGAGCCACAAGAAGCTTTTAATCTTCGTTACAATGACATCAACAAGTCTTTTGTCTTTCAAGGAGACCTTTACATATCAGAGGGTGCGTATCAATTGGTACGTGTCAATTTGATAGAGCTTGACGTTATTGAATACATGAACGTTTTACGTTATTATACCTTTTCAAATCTTTACAATTTCAGCAAAACAAAATTCACGCGATTAAAATTATCACAATCTTCATTTATGCGTTTACACATCCACTTTTAAAGCTTCGAAATTTTCATATTTCTAAATCTCTGGAACTAATTTCCGTGTTAAGAGCTACCAAATTTTCCAAATCTCCGAAACAACGAACACTTTGAAAATTCGCGGCAAATCGAGACACGAGGAAATAGACCACGCGGTCGCGTGTCGCCGGCGCAAGTGGGAGTGACTAAAACCGCCCTACACCTCGGCGCTTATACAGCGTCGATGTCGATGGTACCGTGATCATCATACGCAGGTCTAATCCCTCGGCAAGGTTCAACAGGAAACCAATAAGGTTTTCGCGCAATCACTTCATCGGAATCGCTCAAAATTTGTTTCGAAAGCTACGACTTCCTTTTTCGATTGTTCAATTAGAAGAAATATCGCCACGTTTTATCCCCAACCTTCGGGCATAAGAGTCTCCTAAAGCCCAAACTGATCAATTTCACATGTTTGTTACTTTATTTCATTGCATAAATACGCGATTAATGTTTAATTTTCAAAAAATGAATGACTTGTGTCCATAAGTCTATTTATTAGAAGGAAATTGTATAAATAATAGCAAAATTTAAAATAAATTAACAAAACAGTATTTATAATATTGCCACTTTTCTCTTATACTTTTCAATTTTTGGAGTTGACCATTGCGATTTTTGAACGGTTAGTAAGGTAGATAAACAGAATTGGATTTCACTACATATATGTAAACTACAGGGAAAAGTTACAATAGCTCGCATTTTACAGAGGGGGAATTTTAAAATTCAAATATTAATTAGTATTATATTAATTAATACTATAGTTTTATTTGATTTTCGAACTAAATATATATTTTTATCGCCTTTTTAAAGATTATAAATGATTGATTTGCATAAAGTTAATTGAAAGCTATCTTTGACCAATATTCATCTTAATATTTTTAAAATTAAAACAATTATTTTCAAAACCCATCTTTTGCACCTATAATAATAGGCAATAACTTCGATACGCAATATATTTTGAATTCACATTCAAAATTAGCGATGCACAATTTTTGTCTATGTAACTTATAATCTGTGTAAATTAGTGTTGTAAAGTTACAAAAAATGATCGAAGATTAATTCTAATATACATAAAAAAAAGAGTTTATAGATCTTGACATCAAATTAAGCTACGAATTTAATACTTTTTTCATATTTGTTTTCTATTCAATGGATGTTTTAAAAAGCTCCTATATCTGATTTTATCGCTTTATGTTTATCTAAATCTGCGTTTAATAAAATATTGCGCACGTATAATTACTTTCAATGCAGTAATGTAACGAGGAAACTCGATATTCGGAAGAACGACGTTCAAAATCATATTCTTCAAAACTTTATCACTTTTTACTACGAGTAAAGATTCATGTTTTTTATCATTTTAGTGTATGTTAAAAACAAAGTTTATGTATTACTGAATTTATAGATGTCTCTCGTAAATATCGCGATTTTATAAACGAAAGAAAGTTTCGACTTCGAATATTTCGAAACATGATTTTAACAGATACGTCCCTTGTTGCAAAGAACTCCTTAATCTTGAATTATGTTGTTGATTTTGTACACTTTTAATATTTATCGTGAATATAAATTTCACCTCTTTTTATGAAACTTACGTTGACTCGCGAAAGTATTTGAACACTTACTATAGAAAATTTTTAGTTTCATATTGTACGTGTTGTATAAAATATTTAAAAGTATCACTAGCATTGTGATAAGACACAACTGTTGCGATCATATTAGTAAAATGTGAAATCGATCTAAAGATGTATATATGTAGAAATTGCAAGATGTATGTTGCAAACAAATACATATTTAGTAAAATATTAGTATACAGCATGAATAGCTATGTTAAGCATATACTGAGTGTTAAATATGGTCCCACTGAATATTGACGTTTATTAATATAACGTATAACTAGTCTTTATGAAATATATATTTGTAAAATCAAGTTTGTTTTAAACTACCAATATAATGATGAGCGTCGAGTATTGTAACAGACCTAATGAAATTTTAAAATGCTTCAAACACACACATAATATATTCGTAAAATGTATCTATGAGTATTCGAATACTTTCCTGGCTTTTGCATATCTTTAAGTCTACCAAATCGTTCCTTTCCCAATGATATTATTTTAAAGTAAGTTTTCTTCAACAAATAGCACAAAAATTCGAAAATCAATAAAAATGACTTATGGTTTCCTTTATAATTTTAGTAGAAATTGTCTGGATTTAAGATGCGGGTCATTAAAAATGTTAATGATGTTTTTGCACACTAAGAGGTATATGTACATTTGGAAGCATATCCGTAACGGAGTATTACGTCAATTATTTTCATCTGTCTGTTTTCCTATTGGGAAATACAGGTTTCGTTAATTACAGTGCGAAACCGCGATAATAGTTTGCATCTTAACGATACTGTCATTCGAATGGCTTGAGAACTGTTTATTCTGCGAAACACTGAGGAATGGTATCGATATCTTGTAATTTCACGTCTTATCGTTGATATGACACTAATTGACTCGAATGGGAGATTAACAGAACATACTTTCTTTCTTGTCTCAGATATACATCGGTAAAATCTTGCCAAAGTTAGTGAACTTACTTGAACTTAAACTGTTTGAAAAAAATTTTATATTTAATAAAAAAGATAAGAGGAAAGTAGTCAAGTAGAGTACTGAACGAAAGTATTTAAATACTTGTACAAACTTTTTATGGATCCTATATTATGTACGTTATGTCTACAAACCATATTGAAATTTTATTGGCACTGCAACGAGACACGATTGTCGTGATAGTATTAATCTTTGATATGAATTTAAAAATGCAGATGTGTGTTAAAAAATATTTATTGCAAACATATGTACATCACACGGGCCATCGAATTATTTGAATTTGCATTATTATATATTTATTCGTTATATTTAATGGGATCATTATTAAGCTATGTTTAAAATTATTTTTATATAGATAGATTCTTGGAATTGTTTGAAATTTTTCCATTATAATCATGGTAATCGTATCTCATTACAGTGCTAATGAAAGCTCAAAAATTTCCTGTCACACATAGTATATTTATAAGAATTTTCGTAGAAATTTATTTGAAGATATTTATAAAATGTTAGTAGTAATTATAAACAGAGTAAAGATATTGTAGTATCGTGGAAACTTAGGTATAAATTTTTTCCTGATACTATTTATAATTTGTAATTTATTTACAATAAGTTAGTTATACAGATATTAATTAGACAGAAAACGATGATTGTTTAATTTGGAACTAAATGTAACAATCTTACTCTAATTCGACCATTCTCGCAACTGAACAACACCAACAACTCAATCTCTCAGCTACGCTAATAACTCACGCAACTCAACAACGCTAACCACTCAATCTCTCAACAACGCTGACAACTCTACTCTTCGACTCCTCGATTAACTCTGACCTCTCGACTCACTCTCACTTCTCGATCAACAACAACTTTTTAAATTCAAATCGTCCCCCTCTAACAGCGTTATTTTTTCCTCTCTCTAATCCCATCCTGTTAACGCTCCGCAAGAACTAGGTGACTTTAGTCACATAGGCTTTTCCCCTATATAAACTAATAACCAAAGGACAGACGACATTGTTTTGATCGATTTCTAATCAGGCTTTTTCCTTACGATACTACAATATGATATAGTTCAACTAATTAATTAATGAATTAATATCAATAAATGCGAAACTAGAAATATTATTACGTCAAATCGAGGAATAGATGAAATGGATCAACATCTTTCGACATATCTCAAGTCGCGTAAATTAATTAATTCATAGGAACAAAGTGTTCAAAATTGCTAGAAATCCAGTGATTTGACTAATAAAGATAAGCATAGAAACTTGTAAAGATATTTAAACAAGGAAATGACAATTTCCTGTTAGCAACGGTGTTTTAATTTATTCAAATTTGAATTGCCCGAATTCCAATAACTTGACTAATTTAAACGAAATTTAATCGATCACTCTGCGATTCTCAAATTTTTTTTGTCTTAAACTCGCTTTCATTTCAATGTAGGTAAAGATTGTTTATATTGTTAGAAAATTTGTAGCATAAAATTGAAGTGAAAAATCATTCACATCAATAATGATTCTTGCATAATTTCCTCAAATTTGAGAAATTTTCTAAGAACAAAAAAGTATGCTTAGGTCGAAAATCTCTCCAAGAAGACGAAAAATTAATATTTCCTTTACTACGTTTATGCAACCACCTTCATTTTCATCTATTCGAGAATCTGACATAAATTAGCAACAATGTGTTTCGATCGATTTTTCAAAATATTTTTAGTCACGACGTAATGCGAGTGAAAGAAAAAGAAAGTAGTTAGAAAAAATGATATACCCACGATTCCGTTGTCCCGAAATTCGAATAAAATCGAATGTGCGAAGAATCAGGGTCCCAACCCTGCGAATTTCTTCCCCTTAAAGGTATAAGGGGTCATTGGAAAATTTCCAATAAGGTAACGCGAGGGTTACTTCTATTGGAGAGAAGCGCCGGGTAATCCAGTATTGAAATCAAATGAGTGTAAAAACGCTATAATTAATTGAATCAAACAGAGGAAATTTACAATAGTTAGAAAATTTTGTAAAATATATTTAATAAGCAAATAAACAAAATATAAAAAGGAGAAGGGTAAATATTATGGCGAATGAAGATTAATTTAAAGAGATATTTAAGAAAATATTTTAGTGATTTCCTAGTTCCCAAAACTAAATGTTGAGATTATGTAAAAATAACAATGTCAGCCTCTATTACATTAAAGAAGAAATTCAGAAACATTGTAATATGGAACACTGAGAAGAATATGATTGAAAATCATAGCAATTTTTTATAGTAAGATTTTCAGAATTTAGTTATATACATCAATTTTTAAAAGTATCATCCTTTTAGTCTCATGGCTAATCGAGTTATAATTTTACTTCCTACCGACATACATTTTCACGTTTTGAAACAATATATTGATATATAAAATATAAAATAGTGAAGATACAATATTGTTTGAAAAATAGCATTGACTTGACTTACACTACAGCCAGCTAATTGAAAGCAAAACTAAAATTGAATCAGGATATAAACAGAATAATCATATTAAATATATAAACAGAATATTCGTATTAAATCTATTATATAAATTTATTGAATATTAACATTATGAATTAACCAAATAATATAGTTCACAATTTTATGAAGATCACAATGATGTTTCAATGAAAATATTAGAAAAAAATATAGTGCATGTATTTCAATAATTTTCTAAAATTTTCTTGTCGAGATAACTAATTAAACTAAATAACTCATTCGATATTTGTAACACGTGTACTACTTACATCGTTTGTTATGACTTTTGTATGACAGTTTGTCTGGTATTATCACCTTTAAAATGTGCATTTTAAGGAATTTCTTCCCAATATCTATCACAGGAAGCCAACAAAATGTGAATTGTTCAGGCCAGACGCTAATACCAGTATACCCACACTGCGTGTGTGTACAGGATTCAATATGAGAGTAAAAGAAACCATTATTCATCGAGCATACCAATCGAGTCAATAAATACGCATGAATTTCACGGAAAAGTAACGCAACAGCGAAGTCATAATAAATATCGACACGTATCCAAAAAGATATCTAACATTTTTCATTCCTATGTTTTCGATTATGTTCACATTATTAATGAAAAATTTAATTCTTTCTCTGTGTATGCGTATACATGTGTATGCGTGCACAAAATACTGTTTGCTCGATTTAAAAATGCAGCTACATGCAACTCATCGTAGCAGTCCTTACACAATGAAGAAGATGCCGAATGACGTTTGCGGACTTCTTGTACAGGCTCTTCGTAAACAGGAACAACTCGAAAGATACTACGGGAGGGAGCGTGGATGTTTTATGAAAAAAGTTTCTCTTATTATTTTGTAAGAATCGTGGTATTGTCGATATTCAATCGGGTCACAGCAAATATGTATACTATAAAATCACTCTTTGTTATATTCCACAGTTTCTAGTCATAATTGATTAAAGTAAATTATATTAACACAACGTTAGGAATGTAAATTAATCTTCAGAGGAATTGAATTTTTCTTCGTCGACTTGAAAATTCCCACGATATGTATACGACCAAAAATTACCATTCGCCTTGTTACGCTTGATATTATTTATTTGTAACATAGCACTTGAGTAAATCAATAATTAATTAAACGATAAATATATTCGTTTCCAGTAAAACTAGATTTTAATTTTACTGTATGATATCATTTTTATAGAAACATCAGAAGGAATATGTTCTTATGATTAATAATTAATAAAAGAATAATTTTTCTCATAGTGCAAAAGAATTCTGTTCTAACAGAGTCAGTTATAGTTATTCGCTTTAATAGGAAAATCAAGTATTAATAACGATGAATTGCTTGTTGACAAAACAGTACATAGTACGATGATAAAACAAAATAAAATAGTAAAAAGGATACAAAATAATATTAAAAATATATAGATCGGTAGTTATGTAACTTTTAAATCATATGGCATTATACAGAAATAAAAATAGTTTCCTTTAATTTTTCAGCTTAAAATTGATTATTTCGCACACTAATAGTTAACGATACGATTACTACACGACCAAATAACATTATGAAAGAACGTTTTAATGCATATCGAATAAATATAAAATACGCAATTTATATTAGAATTTCAGTATTTAAATACAACGACTCACGAATGTATTCAGACACTTGTAGATATCTTTTATGAATATATTATTGTGTTATGCGAAACATCTTGAAACATTAGCACTGAAATGAGATTATATTGGTAAAGTTTCAAACAAATCTGGAAACGTACGTAGATACTACAAGTACATATTTCGTAGAGATCAAAAATATTTAAACAGTCAATTATTTATTATATGGTATTAATAAACCTCAATATTCAGTGAGATCATATTCAACATTTAGTACGTGCTTACAATGGTTATTCATGCTTCGATATATGTTTATTCTACATACAATTTTTACATACATTTTTAGATTCATTTTAGGTTTCGTGAATGTAATTATGATAATCGTAACCTGAATTCATGTTATTGAAATTTTAGAAAGTTTCGTGTATAATGCATATGTGGCATTTATAAAAATTTGCCATGTTATGTGTTCAAACATATTCGTGTGCTAGTCGTATGCAGTATAAATATGAGTATGATACATCATGAACTTCTAAAAAAGATTATAACAAATAATAAATGTAAGTAAGTAGTATCACATATGAATATTTCTCATAACGTTTAGTACATATACGTTTAGTACACATAACGTTTTCTCGTAACGTTTAGTACATATATGAATTTTCAGCTTGATTTCAAATTTTGTTAATATAATTACAATAAAATCGTATCTCATTGCAGTACTAATGACATTTCCCAAAGTTTCGTAGAACGGATGCAAAATATTTATAAAAATCCTTTATAGTAAGTATTCGAAAACTTTCATGACCCATTGTATTTTAATCAGCAAAGACTGATGATGTGTAGCATCTACAAAATGATCTCTTGATCCCTTGATCCCTGATCAATGCTAAGATCTTGTGAGAGTTGAGTATATTGTATTAATTAGTGCTAATTACACGAATTAAGCTCGAACGTCGGTCCGTATGTACCGATCTGTTTGTAACGCAACGGTAATTGTCATCGTCCCCATCGTATCAGCCCCCAATTTATGATCGACATCGACGTTTGAAGTGACCACAGAGACCTTCCTCGACCCCTTCTCTAAATCGGCCCTACATACTCATTAGCGTGATTTTTCAGTAACCGGAGATCATCCTCGATTAATTTACGCTGATTTCGCACGCTGTTGCCTTTCTGTTTCTCTCTTCCTCTCTCTCTCTATCTCTTTCACTCTCTCTCTCCCTCGTGCATCATGCTTATCCAATTATTCGCCGTGAAACAATGTATTTCAAACAACGATCTTTAACCTTTGTTAACGGGCCTCATCGGCTTACCGGCGGCCGTAAATTTTTGAACTGAAATATTTCGCTCGGGAATAATCCTCAAATGTGACAAACGCGGATCGGGCGCCGCGCTGGTTAGTTTATAGTTTACAGGGAAAAATTGCAGCAAGTGCGATCTCTCGTTGAAGAATTTGTCGCGTTTTCAAATTTTTAAGATGGTTTATGCCACAGAGATTTTATCTGCATCATAGTTTGCCTATCATTAATATCTCTTTCTTACAATTTTATCACGTTTCGTCGAATAAAATAAGGGGATAATTTATGATTTATAAAATTGGCGTGCAAAATTTCATTTTATATTATAAAACCTGTTAACGTGTCATGCAAAAATTTTTACTAACGACAGTAATTCGTAATTTGTGAAATTTGGTAAGAATCTTAATTCAATTATGCCCTAGAGCTTTAAAACGGTGCGTGATATATTCGTATGCAATATGTAAATAACTGATGATTGATATCGAAGATTATGGAATTTCGCATATGTACCTATGCACAGTAAGTCATTCTGAAAAGTATTGCTACCACCAAATCATCGATCCTGAACGATTCATATCTTTTTATAATACGAAATTCAAAATTCTTAGCAATGAGAATGCTCGTTGACTGACTTTCATTGATTAGAAATTTCAAATTTGTATTGTAAAAAAAAATCAGTTGTTCAAATTAGAGATATGAATAGGTATCGTGACTATTTTATATAGTATATATTTATTACATATTCTTAATTCTGAAACCTTAAATGGTACTGTTGTAAGCCATAGGCATAGCTACCCTACCCTGCAAGCTGGATTATTTAATTATGAGGTATGTAATTATATTTTGTTGTATATTGTAAGTGACATTAAAAATTCCGTTACATTGCCAACAGGTAGTTCATATTATCACGTTGGCAATTGATCGTGTTCTCATAGTAATTAATCTGCTATTCTTTCTTGTCCTATAAATATAGTAATTTTATGATAAGTAGGCAGACATTTCAAATTATTTTTCAAAGTTTTATAATACCTAAATTAATCTGAATTTTCTATATGTTGATTTACGATTATTTCCATTTTCTATAATTAACTTACTATTAAAGATTATGGGAGTCAAGTTTCGTCTATCAAGTTATTTTACATAGTGAAATTAATGATCTCTACTCGGATAAAATCTATTAGATTCATTCACTCAGTATTCTTTAGTTACTAGCAGCACATCAAGGTATCAATTATTTTCTCCGATTTCTGAGTGACCAGAGATTCCGGAAATCAGTTCTTTCCGTTGATTGGTAAGATAACACTGGTCAATCTTGTGTAACTCAATATTTTTCCGGAAAAAGCTGCAGCCTGTGAAAACATATTCTTTCGTCCCTTGATTATGCTCATATAACGAATAAGTATTGAGCTGTAATTACCTACTATAATTCGAAACTCTCGACGCATCTATCCTTTTACTATTTTCTTAATTTTAATTCTAATAATTTGTTTTTCATTATTTGCAAATTCTTTCCTGTATTAATACAGTCAATCTTGACTGTGTATTTGTATTATGTAACAGAAAGTCACGTGATTTATTACATTGATATGTGTATATAAAGTATATAATTATTTCGACGTATTTCTGTGTAAAATCAATTGTATACACATATACAAACAATCGCATATGAGTAATATAATATGACAATGTGGATTATTTCATATTTATTTTAAAAAGCGTGTAATAAGTTATGACTAATATTCTAAATTAATCTATTCGGAAGTATTTCAAAAATCAAATAAGTAATAAAAAGGAGTGTAATAAATTAACATTTACAACGTTATGATAAATCAATCTATTAAGAATATTTTGAAAACTATATAAGTAATAAAAGAAGGAAAATCGGACAATTAAGAGATCAATCAGAGAATTAATAATAATAGTAAATATCGCACAAGATAAGTGCTAGAAAATGTTAATATAAGTACTAGACTTATTTCTGGTAATGTGATAGTTCTCTCTCTCTCTCTCTCTCTCTCTCTCTATCTATCTATCTATCTATCTATCTATCTATCTATCTATCTATCTATCTATCTATCTATATATATATATATATGATATATGTAGTTCTCTATTTCTTTTAATTGACGAAATTAGTAATTTGTTAAAATACAAATTAAAACTCAATATATCTATGTATTAGCTTAAAATTATGGAGAAAACTAAGCATACCCTCAAATCTACTTCGAGCAGTTCCACTTGGCCCTTCATTTGGCTGCATGGCCCAATTATCTGTAAATAAAATGTTTGATTATGCCACGATTTACAAAATATTTTAAGAACATACATAAATAAGTTTCCAAACTTCTCCTAAATCTTTTAATAATAATTTTTTCAAGGAACGTTATCAAGACATAATCGTATTTCATTGTCATTTTCCTTGTTAAAGAATCGTTAATCGATTTATTGCGTGTGAAAAAAAGGATACGTATACGTTTGATTATAACAGAAACTTGTAAGTACTATTTCAATCTCTCTATCGAATTTGTCGATGTGTAGAAAATTTGAGACTCGTCTCAGAAACGTGAACGTTAAATAAATTTCGCAAAAGAAGCCTAATATTACGTCCAGTATACACGATGTGGCGTTGGAACACGAAATATGTGTTAGACAGCAATTAAATTGCAAGGAATGACATATCGTTCCATGAGAATGGCTCATATTACGTGTGTTTTTCAGCTTATAAATAACCTGATTTAAGTAGACTCGTGATACTTCGAAAGTCTACACTATCGTTAAATAAAATATACGATACAAACAAAATACAAATCATAAATGAAATTACTTAATAGATATAATATCTATCGCAAATAAAATTGTTGTCTGATTGGCATCGCAATAATTATTCATGTGCTATATAAAAAAATAATAAGACTTTCATTTTCATTTTTTACTGATTTATGAAGTATCAATGTCGTATTTATGCAACATTTTAATTGCAATTTTTTGCCAACAAGTTTACATTTTGTTTTCCAACAATATCGTTATGAAAGAGAAAATTCCAAGAACTTGTTAAATGTTTTTTTCACCATTATTCCTTCCTTCACATACATACTATAATTTTCTGAATTCTGGAAAAATGTTCAACACTATGATGAACTTCGTTTTTTACATTGTTGAAGTCCTTTTTCAGTGTCTCCGATTTATTACTTCATTTAATATCTTCCGATAAATTATAAAGCGTTGTTTTACCATTTAATCGTTAGTAGATTAATAAAAAATATTTTATATGCATAATATGAATTGACAATTACTAATAAAGAAAATAAAATTAATATTTACGAAGCGCCGACATCCATAACGTTGGCAAAAGGATCGTAAGTCAAATTAGAGGATCACCTTCCTTCAGGCAATTGTACGTTTTTATAATTGGCTCGATAACTTGTTAATTAAGCTCCGAATTGTTTGCTCAGACGTAAACGAAACACGACGAACGATTCTCATCTTTAAACGCGCAGGACGTCAAATTAAGAACATCCGCGAGGTGATCAATCAATAACGAAATAAATTACTAACTTCTTCAACTATCATAAGTATTGAAAAGGAATACGATCAAATCGAACAATGTAGCTTGCAAAAGTATTCTGGGACTTGTAAATATTTCTTATAAATGTAGGTATTATGCATGTATATACCAGGTATGTAAATATAAAACCGGAATTTTTGTATAGAAAATACACGTTTATTGTATGAAAATGATTAAAAATATTTTATTCGAAGTATTGCCCATCGCTAGCTATACATTTTTCCCACCTGTCTGGCAATTGGTAGATGCCACGCCAAAAAAACTGTCGCTCTTTTGAGGCAAACCAGTCATCGAGCCATTTTCGTACATTTTCGTAAGAAGTGGAGTGCTGGTCAGAAAGTGCGTGTCCCATCGATGCAAATAAATAGTAATCGGACGGAGCCAAGTCTGGTGAGTAAGCCGCGTGCGAAAGTATTTCCCAACTGAACGCTTCAATCGTTTCCTTCACCGGTTTTGCTGTATGTGATGGTGCATTATCATGAAATAAAATTACTTTGTGTTGTCCTTTTTGATATTCTGGTCGTTTTTTACGACGTTTTAGTCGTAAGCTTCGACAAGCATTCGATGCGATTCTGCAGCAGCTTTCTTTAAATGGTAACAGAAAATCAATGCTGTCCGCAAATCGTAGTTTCTAGGCACAAAATTCGACATGTTCAACGCTATTAAAAACTATTCTGTTGTATGAAACTTGTATTGTTCTGAGTCGAAAATGTTTGTGAGATGTCAATAAAGACTTTTGGCATCAATGACGCAGTTTAGTGATAACTACATTATCAGCTAGGGCCATCTATAGGCAAATTCCGGTTTCATATTTACAGACCTGATAAAATGTATTGAAATTTGATTAAAATTGTAATGAAACAAACTACTATGATTATGCGAATCCTTTGGCAACAATCACACGCCTCGACAATAAATACAGGGTGTTAAGAAAAGAGCCCAAGACTTTAAGGGCCTATTGTACTGATTAAGAGGAGCAAAAGATATCCAATTAACCTACCTTAAATCATCTACGAACATTCGATGTCGTAAAGCTTGTTTCTTGAACGAGTTTCCTCGTTGAACGTAAACAAAAAGATTGATTCAAAAGTACGTTAGCTCAAAGTTGTCAACACAAACGACCTATGATACGTAGATATGAGTTTTGCGTTGCGATAGAAGGAAAACATGTCGAACATTTACTATAAGGAAGAAGGTTTCTACTTAGTTTGCATGTATGAAGTAATCTCTATCCGTATTAATAATAATTTTGTGCTAATAACCTTAAGCTAACGTACTTCTGAGTCGATCTCTTTGTTTACGTTCAACGGAGAAACTCACTCATGACAAAATCGAAAGTTCGTAAATGATAATAATCGATTTTACTTTCCAAAGAATTGATCGTAAGACCTATGTTGATTCAACATTTGTTTGCTCTTCTTGGCGAATACTACGAATTTTTAAATTCTTAGATTCTTTTTCTTAACACCTTATATAAACAACGAATAGAAAACCAGCCAAATAATCTGGCACTTGGTTTATACAGTACATCTATCTTGAAAAGATTACGTAAAAACAATTCGAATGTTTCAACTATCATTAATAGTTGAATAGTTTCACTTATCCAACAGTTACTTATATTTGTTCGTAAACGAGATATTTGAAGGTACGAAACAATGGAAAAATACCTATATGCTGTTATTTACAATAGGTCAAACTAATTTGCGGAATGTCTTTTGCAAACGAAACGTAAATTTTAATTAGAATGATAAGAAAAAGAAAAAAGCTATTATGATTACGTTGATAAAGTTTGAAAGAAATACGAAAATATACATAGAAATTAAAAGATATTTAGTGTAAGTATACGCATATCACGCAGTGGAACCATTTACATCTTTAGGATGGCTGTTCTAATTCTGCTGCATTCTGATTTCATTAAGTATATATTGGCGTTTGCAATAAATATCTTGTAACTTCGAAATACATTATCAGACTGCTTTCAAATTTTATCAGTATAATTATAATAGTTCTATTTCATTACAGTGTTAGCCGAATTTTCAAATGTTTTGTATAATATATATATATATAATATATTACACATAATATATATATGTACATAGAAGATTTTAACAGCAAGTATTCAAATACTTTCGCAAGACATTATAAATAACATACAACAGATTATTTAACGTTACTGGCATGTCTGCGTATTACATTGAAATTATTATTTAAGGCTACAAAGAACTTCAACTACGTAAAAGAAACTATCGATTATCGTACTTTTGACGATATTATATATGTTTTCTGTAACGTGACCTAATCAAACTTGGTCTTAAATGTAGATGACACGAAACGTAAAAAATCCACGTTTCTTATTACAATACAGTGATAGAACGAGTTGTGAAATAGTAAATAGGAATGTCTTTTACGCTCGCGTAGTTGTATGTATTTATTGTTACTCTTTGACGAAGGGATCACATAAAAATTTGCAACAATATTACATTTAAAGCTACATGTTCTAAAAACAATACAAATTTACTTGTTAAGTAGGTTCTCTAAGTCAAGGTAAAGTAACTCATCTAGCAGTTGAGCGATAATAGATAATAGATAATAGCGATAATAATAGTGCGATCTACTTGAAAACAGACTATTTAACTTGTTATTAATCGTATACATTGATAACTCGATGGTCGCAGTTTTCTATGAAAATATAACTTCCATTCATTAAAAGAAAAGAAGCTTATTTAACTAATGTTAATATTTCCAGTTTCAATTATCATAATTTAGTAACGTGTATATCATCTTATTTCTGCCAGTTATTTTGTTGCTTATTGTATTAGTTGTTATTGTAATGTTCCCTAGCTACCATAGAGTTACTCGAATCATCTTTCTGTTATTAATATTTTCTCTTGCTAGACCCAAAGTACACGATATTTCCTTACTCTCGTTATTATGTTAATGATTAATGATGTCTAATAATCTACAACGAGTCATGTTATTTTATACAAAGCTCAAGGTGGAATTTTAAAATGTTGAAGCCTCGCTGATTCAAGGAACTTTGCCTCATTATATGTATATTATTGTTCTATCTATTTTCAGATTACTTAGCTTACTATATTAAAATAACAGAAAAATTTCACTTCTTCTTTAGGTAGTTTTTAATCATGTACTTGTTTCAATTTAAAGGAAGATCCAATATCAATGTTCGATCCGTAATGCAAGTTAACAATAGAACCAATATGCACTAAAAATTGCAAAATGTCACGAGATAAAGTATTTATCATCGGTGGATCTAAATCATTATCCATAATTCGAAACTTTAATACAGAAATATACCGAATACATTGGGAAACCTGCCAAGAATAGCACCGAAAGTGAAATTTGGGATGGTGATTAAATCTAATAAACTCTTTTTGTTAGGTATAATGTAAAATAAATTACTTCATGTTTTCCAAAACAACATAGAATCTTTTTTACAATTTTGCAAACCTTTTTATACAGAAGGTGATTATGTAACTTAGACAATGAACATAAAAAATGTTCGTGAGAAAACTTAAGAAGGTCAATAATGAATTGAAGAAAGCAAATAAAAAGAAAGTGACTTTCTGGAGATGTTGGATCGGTGGATTTGTTCTGTTTTGGAATTCAAGGTTTCGATTTCTAGATATAAAGGGTTTAATGCAATATATTTGTATACGCATGTGTATAGCGCAGAAACAAACACGCGCAAGTAACAAAATAATACTGCATGTTCATAGCACACATTTTCGTGCTTTTCCGGAGAATGCTGCTGAATTCCAGTTACGTAAGAGTACTGACAACAGTACGTTTAACCACGTGATTATATAAACGTCATCAAGCCTGCGCTTGACAGATTATGTCTTGTCGACGACATCCCCTATCGTCGCATTGGCGAGTCATAAAAACGGCCCTTTCGTTCACTAAACAATGGTGATATAGAACATCGAGACCGGGAAAGAGGATGGGAAAGCAAAACAGGCTTCCGGCGGAAATATTTTGCGCAAGTTATTTCTTGCGCACGCCTCTTTATCAAACATTTTCTGCCTCATACGTGCGTCCCAAATTAAGCGATACAACATGTATATCGCAGAACTTCTGTTGGATGGACCAACACAATTTCATAGGAAAAAGTTTGTTTTGTACGAGTTTATTAAGTTCACTGTTAGCTCAAAATAACTGTTTTTTTTACAAAAAAAGTTTTATTAAAAAATATGATTGCACATTAAATATATCAAGGTATGTATTTTCTATATTATTAATCTTTGAAAAATTTTGTTTCCATAGAAGTTCTTATTATCCATTATGGAACATTTTGTCCATTATGGAACATTTTTAAGTTACTGTAATTTGTTAGAAAAAGAAGTGTATGTTTTATTTGAAAAAGTTGTATTAAGAAAAGCAATTACAAAGATTGTCAATCATTAAGTGTAGCTATACGACATAAATATTTGCTCTTTTTATATCACCTTTTTCTTTTTCTTTCTTCCTCAGATTCTTCTTTGTCACAATGTACTGATAAATAATTTTTTGTTGATTTTTTTCTTAGTTTATGATTAGAAAACAGATTATGGACTATGAGAAAACGAAAAAAGCTTGTTAGGTAAAAAAGTGTGAGACTTTTACAAATAGCTGATAAATTCACGAAATCTTGCGTTATAATATTAACACCACTATAGTTTAATATTTTCAATATTCCCATATATTGTGACGTATGTTATATAATTTTGAAAGGCACTTTAAAATCAAATAAAAGGACAATTTTGATACTGGCAATCAGAAGATGATCATAAGTCAAATTTCCCATTTTTACAGGGAAAATTTAGTATATTTAAAATTTAGTATATTTCCTTGTAAAAATAGGAAAATTGACTTATAATCTTTTCTCTCTTTCAACCTTCATATATTAACTTAGAATTAATATTCTTGAAAACATATTATTGTATATTATCATTCGTTTTTATTGAAAAGATAAACATTAATATGATTTGTTAATGTAAATAAGTAAATATAAGGAAGATAATTTGAGTCATCTAATTAATGCACGTATTAAAGATGAACTGTTAGAAAGTCGTTGCGTTACTATGCTGTCATAATTGCAGAAAATTGAATTGACTCAACCTAAATACTCAATTTATTATATTTACGGTAGAATTATATTTGTGCAAACATACAAGAGTGTCAGGTGCCAATGAAGGATCGTTAGAATCTTTTCTTATAATACACCACTTCGTCCGCTTTTGAACATCTGTATCCTCGAGTTTCCGAACCTATTGTAGTATTCACAAGCCAGCAGTTATAGCGTGCGGATCTTTACATTGTTAGGTCACTGTCGAAAGAGTATTAAGCATTATTGGTATACTTATCACTCGTAAACGAAGATAGCACAAAAGTTGTTGTAGTTCTAAGAATTTTCTTAATAAACACTTAATAAACACTACAGTTAATTTATAGAAATATTCGATTCTGGCGTAACTTTGCAATATAAATACCATAATTTGCAACAAGAACTTTAAGTAATAATTATAAATAATAGATAATAAAATTATCTATGACGTATAATATTAAACAAACATATGTATTATATATGTATTTAGGCATGTATAGTTTTCAAAATATTAAATATCTTACAAAATAATAATGCTTTGTAAATGAATAATCCTAAAGTTATATTTTGACTCGCATATTAATAATTATTATGATTTACATGTATTCTAATCTAGTGATATTTCAAACATAAATTGCACGATATCGGAAACGAGTTTCACGTGACGCTGCAACAAGAATTTCGACATTTTCGATGAAGGAACAAATTCCTCAACGTAATATCTAGGTAGAACCTAATAAGGTCTTGCATACACGTGCAAACACATAGGCATATGCATACAATGTAATGCAACGTAATCAACAGAACCGATCAAGCTGTTACGTGTACAAGTCATGCGTATTTCTATGATATAATACGGTCAATCTATTTGGCTATTATAAAATCATCGTAACTTCTGTACATGATCACTGCACCGGCTTGTGGTTCACGTTAACACTATTACATAATAAATTCTTCGATTAACTTAAATATATCGCGGTTTCCAACGGGTTTCTCTGGTTTTTAAATACGCATTCTCCGATTTTCTCATTCACGGAAAGAGGCTTGTTTCTAATAATTATCATAATCATTATAGATACGATTAATAATTACGTAAACTACGCATTTCAATTAATGAAACAATTAGTCCAGGAATATCAATGACAACCGGTTAGCGAGAATTTACATTTTGTCAGGAAATGGACTCGCGACGGCCATGCAGGAATGTCCGAAGGATTCACAGCACTGTTGTTACTCGTGTTAGACTCTACAGGTCGCGCTCACGCTTATTGAAACAACGATGCAAGAATCTTCAGTAAGAACAACTGTATCGTATTTACGATCCGGCAATGTCAAGGCGACTAACTTATTTCCTTATCAATGCGCCATTACGTAATGAACTCGAAGCACGGTGCACCGATAGTGCGACTCGCTTTCAGTGTCCCCTATGTGCTTGACCTATGACGTAAAACTTGCAGGAATTGGCACATGCAAGGCCGTTTTAAATATTTGCGAAGCTTCCTTCACGGCAATTGGACTTCGTTTATCTTTCGAACCGTTTTACACACGCGACACAAGAATCGACTTCCGCGAGAACGCACGATCGATCACCATTCCAACGGAATGCATTGTTTTTACGATCGTTTCTTCCTTCTTGTCATTGTATGACTCGCTTTTTTGACGCTGTTGCACAAGTTTACGATATCTTGCGACAAGAAGTTGCAAATCAATGTATACATTTTGTAATATATATATATATATATATATATATATACACGTATGATACGTACAAGTATTTATGTAAGCGAGAATATTTCTTTCAGTAGGAAATCACAGGGAAGAAACGTAATAAGTCTTTTATAAAGAACAGCAATTTGAAAATTCCAACCAAGTACACAACAAAATGATGTTTCTATTTGATTTTGGGATTAAATATGTATGTATCTTTGTCACACTCTGAACATTCAAAAAATAGTAATAAAATTAGTTATCCACATTAATATTAATCGTGCTATATTAATCTAATAATTAAATTAATTTTTTATTATTTATTGCAAGACATTGTAAGAAATTTTCTTTATTACTTAACATTAAATTTATCATCTATTTCCAAGAGCCATACGTATTCTAATCTATCAGATTATATTCTTTTTCAACTATTTTATATTAAAATACTTGTTTGTAGCTACAGAGGGATATAAAAATCAGAAAATTGACGAAAATAGATTTATTAGCTTTATTAGATTTAATAGCTTTCTCGCGTGATCTTTATATGAATGTTAAAAAGAAAGCACAATAAATACATTTTTATTCATTTTATTTTAATATCGCTTCGTGACTAAAAGGAGATATTTTGATATAAAAGAGCTAAGAATGAAAAGATCCTGCTGTGTCCAGAGATGTAATTAAGTAAGTTTTGCAGAAACCAAATATACACTGTGTTATAACTACAAAACCATCCTAAAATTTTCAATTCTCATACAGATACAACCTACACGATACAACACGACAAAATTTGATTAGAAGAAAAATGGAATAGTTAAACTTATAGAAATTATTGTTACAATTTTATTTTATAATGTTAATGATCAATGAGTTCACACTGTTGCGATAGTTCTATAGTTATGCAACGAAAATGAACTAGTTTTCTACCGTTCTTTTATTTTAGTGTATAACGTAAAAACTGGAAGTTGTTAGGTTGTTTTATAGTCATAAGACACAGTATACAGCTATTAAGACAAACAACTTTTTAGCATTCCGGCAAGTAATATTTTTATAACTAAAAACTATGCTTATGTCATACTTAAAAAAATACTCAAAAATGTTTCATCATAGACCAATAAAACGATAACATGGAATTAATTGAACGTAGTGAACTTTGCAATTGCTCTTCTGTAAAAAATGGAAATAATTTAGTATTTTCTTATTGCTTCGAAAATTATCTTACAATACGTAAATGCAGAATATTATTAAAATATTCATTATTATAATATTCATTATTAAAATCTTCATTAAAATATTCACGAGTTATGTTGGATTAATATTTGGCAATTATTGACTCGCAGTGTGATACAGAAACGACTTTATCTATAATACTTGAAAATCAATTGGTACTCTAAAATCTATAGTCAAGATACAATTTTATGTATTGAGTTTAAATATAATCACAACTTTTAAAAGTATCATATTTCAAAATGTGTAATTTACATTGCAGTGCTTATTGTTTTTCCACATAAAGTTAACTCATTGGCATAGCAATCTTTTCACATTCCTATATAAGATTATATTCCTAGACTATAATCACTAAACTACAATCCTATATTAAACATACCTGTATGTATTATTTTTCCATTCCCGAGAAAATTCTGGCACAAACTGAAGGCGATGGACAATAAAACATCAAAGAAAAAGAGAAACTGAGTCACCCAGCTACGGTTAAACTACAGCAATTTGGATACTGAAATACGAACTCATTACAAGAAATAGAAAACGACAATTACAACAAACCATAATAGAAAGTATATTGTATAATGTAATAAATGTAACATGTAGAAATGTATACAGAAATCAGACCAAATCATATTCAGAAATAAGAAATGAAGAGAAATAATAATAGTAAAAACAGAGAAACAAATATGGGAACTGGCGAACTTTATAAAGAAAACCATGAAACCGACAGCTTCCTGCTTGGATATATAAAGGAACCAAACTACATACTTTATATTATATTATATATATTAATGAATTAAGATTTAATTTAAACAAATTGTAATAGGTATAAGACTCAATACATAAGCAAATAAAAAATACAAAAAAGATAACCATCTTTCTTCAACACAGATTAAAATATTAATATTTTTCTCTGTGAAAAATATTTATATTCTTCGACATCCTTTTCCTAAATTCGTAGTTTTTATTTAGGGTTCTGTTATTAGAGAAGTGCAAAAATTTAAGAATATCAGACTCGCACTGGACTCTGTTGTAGTAATGCACACATTTTTCAGACGAATGCGTATCTAATACATTTTTATTTAAATTCATAAATATTATCCAATCATTACATACATCAAGATCGATCACACGAAGATGAAAATTATTTGATAAGTTTATATTCAAATATAAATTTCAGTAATTGATTAAATTATTCAAAATATTGTCATAAGATATAAATTAAATTAATGCAAAAATTGGAATATAAACATGATGAAGCAAATGAAACAAACTGATAAATATCAAACAATTTTTCTCTGTTCTTCCTTAAAATATAAGATTGTTCTTGTCTAAAAATCAGACTAATTGGTGCGTTTGATGTTCAACTAAAAGTAGTACGTAGTATTTTCCAAAGCTACATAATAATTCTCTTCAATGTCAAATGAATATATAACATTTAGAATGTAATAAAACAAATTAACTATCGAAGACGCTATAAATTTTTCGTACAATTAAATATAATATTATCCAATTATCTTCGTGTATTTCAGGATCGTTCAAATAAGAATTCGTTTGATACATTATGGAAGGAATATCGGTCAGCAGTACAAAATCGTAAGAATTCAAAGCGAACGTAGATACCTACGTATCGACTACGGTGAGCCATATCGTAGAGAAAGTGAAGCCGGTAGTGAATGCAACATGCGTTGAGACGTGACTCGGCCAATGGTTTTGGAATTTAACTTGATATTCTAAGCCGCGGGATGCAAATAATTATCAAACATAAAATGATGTTACGCTAGCCAACTGGACTCGTGTCTCTGCAATCACCGACCGGTATTATATTTCCTTGCAGGAGAAATGCTATTTGCATTTCAAATGCTTTGACCTTTTCGAATCTATGTACTGTAGCAATTTCTGCTTAGCTGGATTCGCCGTTGGCGATCTTGACTGGGTCATACTGCTGTCGAAACATGCACACCGGGTCAAAACATTCCGGAATTCTTGTGGCGGATCGACGCTCCGTACAGTGTATGGACAGCACGCGTGCTGCTGGTTCTTAAGGTGTTGCTTTTAGAATTTACCATTTAGCGCTTTTATGCTTCATATTTAACCCTCCGACATTGCTTTCCTTATTTTTAACCAAATCCCATTTTTGTACCATTAGAAAATTTCTTTAGTTTCAGGAAAATAAAAAGAAATATTTATCGATATGTAATTCGAAAAGATTCGAAAATTGCATTAAAGTTAAATTACTTCGCTTGAGAATTAAATAAGTAAGTCCTTTTAGATGATCTAACGTATGTTTGCTTCATTCTTGGAAAGTAAGTGCTATATCAAAAATTAAATTATTTATTTTTTTTATGATTCGTGCTTCTTATATTCAAATAATGGACAATTTCTTCTTTTAAATATTCATTGATATTTAGTCATAAAAACAGCCTTGCTCTTAATTGAATTATTCTTGCCCCTTTCTTTTAAATTAATCCGCTGTGAAGGATTAATTCATAAAAGTGTCGAGTATTATACTGTTTTATTTTTCTTCGATTTTATTTTCGATATGTATTAAAATGTATGTACATTCTTTGAATTATGTTAAAAATAAGTTTGACAGTATAATTGTATACTATTGATTCTCGTGATTGAAAGTAATGTAGATGAGAAATATTGGAGAATATATTATTTCTTTGCATTAGAACTGAAGGAGGAATTGCAAAATCTAAGTTCTTGGAATGAGATAAGATTAAGTAACACAGATTGTATAGTAATGATACAAGCTTAAGCAACACATAATTAAGGTGCTAGTGTGAAAGATGTGTCTTCCTATTTAAATTTCATCAACATACATGCATCTAATGTGGCAATAAAGCCGCTAAAAATGTAAAAAATACACGTATAACTACATTATAAACTATATTGTAAATGATGTTCAGAATCATGTCTTTCCAATGCAGTTAATGTAGGCAATTTTGCGTGATAATATGCAAATATATTATAGTATGGTAAATTACTGCAACTTATCTCTGTTACGGATTTTACGCTTCTATGTTTTTTTTTCCAAAAATTAAATATTTGTGCAAAAGATATATAACTTCCACTCAGAAACCTATAATCCAACATTTATTCATTCCAAAAAATATAGTTATTATAAAAACTACAACTATAATAATAGCAAAACTATTTCTTACGAGAAAAGAAATTGAAAACTATTTCTGAAAAAAATGTAATGTATATTATTCCTTTAAGCATAAATTAATAGTGAAATAAATTATACGTTACCAACTCTTAGAAATATTTTATTAGAATATGTTCGGATACGCATGTTCCTTTAAAATGTACACGTAACAGTGATTTATAAAATTTCCCGAACGACTCATCTGAATTTTCGGGAAATATAAATCAACGCATATAAGAAATTAGGTCACATTTCCCGAATGTACATGAGAAAATATAAGTGCGTTAAGTATCACTTAATGTAACACATCAGGGTAAAAAAAGTCGAGAGGTGTCATTCATATCGTCGAACAACAAGATTTAAATGCAGAAACTAGTAAAAACCATGGAGATGTAGTTGTTAATTTTAGGCGACAAATATTACAAATAATTTGTGTGTAACCGTTGATTTTGTTCGAGATTGAGCTTTCATACAATTCCAATCTTATTCCTCCTATCCTTATTCATAATATTCATAATAAATTATATTTTATATTTGTATTCTTTAATAACTCAAAAAAACTATCTTTTAGTATAGCATAAATTATATGTACTTAAATTTACAATAATTTCTTTTTTCTCCTCTTTCATATTTTTAAATACAAATCCAAGTAATATTTAATAAAAAAAATTGTCCATTTGAATGGATTTATAAAAATATTAAATTGTATGTAAAAGCGTAAATATTTAAATATAATATAATTAATTCTAATCGTTAGTGTAAAAAAGATTAATTTAATAATGACAAACTAACGCGTTTCATTTCTATCAGTTGATTCATTTTCTTGAATTGTTCAGAAACACGATATCTTAATTGGTCTGCATTACAGCATTAATATGAAGTTGCAATTTAATCATTGATCAATAAAGCTGAGAATCAACGAGCAACTATAAGGTGATATTATGAGGTAAAAGATCAAATTTCCAATCCAACATATAATTGCAAACAACAAGCGATGATGCAACGTTCGTTGATATTGATATTCGCTCAATAATGGAAAACAAATTTTTCTACGAACACGAAAATTAAGGAATAATAATTTTTAAGATATTATTAGATTTTTTAAAGAAATATTTAAGAAATTATTCACAACTTCATTTTTTAACTATATTTATCATTAAATTAACACAAAACTTTTGTCGAAGTGAACATAGCTAGAAATTTGACAAGAATTTTAGAAAAATGAAAATATTTGAAAATCATAAGCTAATTTGCGAATTTTACAGACAATTTGAAAAAGTGAAAATCTTCGTACCGTTGGAGAAAGTTCGGGTATTAAATGATTTTCTGTGCAGAGTATCACCTCAGGGGCAGATTACTTATTCAAGGTTTAACGAGGAAGCCATCGCCCATGTTGCAGCCTAGCAAGTGTAATCGATGATTCACTCCTCCCTCCCTCCCGATTTGTGCATGGCCTATATTGCGTTACGTAAATACTGCAAGCAAGTTGGGATCTATAGATCGTTTCGTGAGTCGTGGCGAATATCGGAAAGAACCCTATGTTTGCCCGCAACATTGTCTTACCAAGGGTATATTTTCTCCTGGATTTCAATTTAATGCGGTACATAATGCGAACATAGCAAATCTTTTTTTTCTGAACAGTTAATCGAGAACGGTTATAGTAGGAAATACTAGCAATTTTATAGCCAAAGAGTAGTAACGGTATTAAGATTTATATTTTTTAGAAAAATATCACAATTAAACCCTTCAATATTAAGAATTTTTACGATACTTTATGATTTATTATATAATGAAATGGAAATGTAATAATACGTCCATAACGAATTCATAACAAATTCATTCATCTCGATATGAAACTGCAAAACAAATAATGATGCTATACTTTACAAGAGATATATTATAACGATTAATAATATCTTACAAGAGACAAGGGCTGCTGTTAATGAGCAAATGGTATTTAGTGATTTCTTAAATACTAAATAATTACATTGTTTACGGGTTTTTAAAGGAATCTATGAGCAGCATTATCAACATTATCTACGAATGCGACAGGAATTTTTAATCGTTTAATATGAATCTGGATAATATAAATATAAATACTTAAAGCAACAGAAAATTCTTTCATCTGTTTAATATTGCCTCCTTACAGGAAATAACAAGGAATTTAAAGGCAAAGTATTTCTAAAGATAACTGGAGGGTGATCGAGTCTCGTTTTGTAAATGTTACGAGTTAATTACAATTGCAAATAGAATTAATTGCATGTTGAGTAGTACAGGCAGTGTTTTGCGTATCCTATCTACGTGTCGTAAAAAGTAAGAAAGAAGGAAATAGTGATTTTTCTGTAATGTGTCTTTTCTATAACGGAAACAAGTTCACGCACATTTGAACCAAGAGGGAAGGGTATCTACGGTGGGAAAATGACCGTGCTGTGCTCGAGAATTGCTTTGATATGAGGTAATGCGCACCGCAAAACACGCAAGATGTGTTACGTAATGTTTAAAGTGTGACGAAGCACTGGTGACCGGGTATATTGATATATATTTATTAACAAGCGATCGCGGCTAACAGTTTCCGCTAAGAAGAAACTATTCCTCGTAATTCGCATAATTTGCACCGAACAAGGTGATTTTTTTTTTTTAATGCTTTAAATTGGAAATTATCGCGTCGCATTAAAAAGACAAATGGATCTACTCGCTCGAATCTTTCCACGATCCATTAGTCTAACGTAATTTGAAAATGACGAAGCAAGAAGAAAACGTTTGAAAACGATGGTTCATACACATAAATATCAATTGCTTCGTAGTACTATGAAATCACTTCTAAGTTTTTCTTTAGAACGATTGGTATTTTTCTTGCATAAGCGGATGCGTTAAAGGTAAGTTCACTACAATTCACTTATTTTTCATTCATTCGTTCAAAAATTTGCAGATTCAGAAATGCTACATGTGTTTTAAAAAACAATTAAATTAGAAAAGGATAGATACTTTTTAAACTTATTAAAATTCTTCTTTCACAATAATTTTAAGAAAGTAAATTTCTCTTGCAAAATTTAATCAAATAAGCATTGAATACAATGAATTATGATAGTAATCACTTTATGAAATCATTTATAATATGTAAGAGCAAAAATTATTTCGATTACACAAATGGATTTTTACACAATGAGACTTTATTTGCCTATCAAATAAAAACGGATGAATAAGGTCTAACGTAGAATACAAGTGGCTAACGTGTATGACAAGCATGACAAACATATTTATGATTATGTTTAGGTGCACGGGTGTGTCTACTAGTTTCTTGAAAAGGAAGGTCAGTTGCTTAGTATGCCTGTACAACAAAAGCAAACCACATGCGGTAGTAAACTACTGCTAGTTCCTACTTTCTCTCCTGCAGGCTTCGTCATTAATGAAAGAGCCCTCCCTATTGCTGTGTTAAAAGTGATCGACAGATTAATCTTACCGTCGAAAAATCATGCTAACGAGAAAAGTCGCTCGGGAATAAATGTTCGTTCCTTAGATTTAAATTATGTAACTAGTCAGTGTGTATTATAATCGCGGAAGAATAGAAATAACGCTAATTATCCACGTAATGGGTTATTGGTATGTATTAGTAAACAATAAAAAAATCGAATTAGAATTTTTCTAAAAAGAATCTCGCTGTTAAATTAAATGCAAACGGAATTTCCTCATTTAGATGGTCTTGAGGAAAGGAGTTAAATCACAGATTGTGTATTTTAAAACATTTATACATATGCTAATACTATTGAACACACATAATTTACGAATAGAGTTTTATTATTTACATGATTGTCACATTTTTATATTATTAAGTTGTAAGTAAAGTTTTTGGGAGAAGATATGATAATAGAGAATATGAAAATGACATTTAAATCAGAAATATTGTTTGATTCTTCTCAAGCAAATTTGGATTTCAAAAATTTGAAATAAATTTCACTGTGAGGCTTTTTAAGAAACGAAAGATAATTTCGAAAAAGTATCAAAGTAAATGCAAGTTTATAAATCTACCATAAGGAAGATATAAATAGTTCGCTCTACTTGCAGAAGTCAATTACACATATTGTGATATATTTTAAAATTACTGATTTATAACGACTGATACAATAGAATAAAACAATTTAATACAAATCGAAGATGCTTCATCTTATTCTTAATATGTAGGAATTAACATATAAAACGAATTTTTGTTCATGTATTTGCATGCCCCACGAAATCTTATATTCTACAGATCTAAATATGTATAACGTACAATAACTTTTATTATTAAACTAATTGCGTTTTGATGTGTAAAATAACATGCTATCTATCATAAATAAATTTGTTAGTACCCAAACTAAATGTCTGATTAATCTATTAAGAATCAACTTTATGTTGATACAACATAACCTTTGTTATTTCTTTTTAATCATTTTCCATGGAATTCATTTTTTAACATTTTCACATTATGTAAATGAAATCAAAGGATTTTCTTACTATTTTTTTCGTTTCTATCTCCTCCTTTATTTATATTCTACAATATAGAGAAATTGAGATATTTATAGCGTTATGATGACCTACTTTTCTTAAATTATGAAAGTTTTCTTGCGTTTCTGATTTATGTAATATCTATATCTATTGTGAAGTATACATTATTCTAATAAATTTGGTACACCTTGAACTATATGCAGAGTATTAACAAACTAGTGCGAGTAAAGAATATACAACAAAATTTTTCCATATGACGCTTCGTGTTCGAAAAAATCGAGTTTGGAAATTTGAAGTATTCTTGAACTTAGCTTATTCCGGACTAAACAAGAATAAATAATCGATAGAAGGTGATCTTGCGCCTGAAAATAAGACAAAAATGTAGAATAAAGTTTTTTCATAAGATACTTTCTTCCCAAAGAAATAAATTTGAAAATTTGCTATGTGTATGTACCAGACGAATTCTTACCAAACATGTTCAAACTCCTCTTGAAAGCGAGCCTGAAACGGAAAAATTTTATTTTACATTTTTACTTATTTTCGCGTGTAGAATAACGGTAATTGGCTAAGTTTAAGTACACTTAATAATTTTTCAAAGCCAATTTTCTCGAAAACGAAGCGTCATATGAAAACATTGTATTCTATATTCTTGATTTACTTTTTCGTGTAAATTTACCTCCTTTCGCTTTGTACCATTTACATCATAATGCATCATTATTAAAACTTTAGTTTAAGACTAATCAACATCCAACTATTCATTTCAAGTTCATCTACCTATTGATATATGATGATCGGTTCACCACCATCAGCCCTCGTTTGGATCAGCAAATCGATCAGAGATTATGACTTAAAGGATTATTGATACGTGCATAAATATTAATATATATAATATGCCTCGGAAGATTGATAAGTTACAATATATCCAAGTAAAAGATTATTCTACATGCAAAAATAACTTGGAAACAAGAATAAATATCTTGCATTTAACTATCGTTCACAAAAGAATCAAATAACAAAATTTGGCAAGTATACATAGTATATATCTGTACGTACATTACCGTTCATGAGCCATAGTACATTTAAAATAGTTTTGTAATAAAATTTTCAAATTATACAATACGTATTGTACATGCAATTAATAGGTGTTAATTTCATTTTGCAGTTACAACATTCATTGATACTTATCCTAGACGATTAACAATAAGATCTCCGTGACTTATGATTAGTAAAGTGAATAATTAACTTCCGGTAAAGTATTTATTTCAAATTTACAAACATTTATTCCAAACTCAACTTTTTTAAAAACGAACTGGAACGAATAACTTAATTCTATTTCTTTTTATTTATTTCTGCATGTAAAATAAGGTCCAAGTGCACTCATCATAGGATATGTGTATAGTGCGACAAAATCGAATGGGTGAAAGAACTGCAGCAATATGCGCTATGCGCCTCGTAGACGATGATATAACGTCGTGTCGCCTCTTATCATCTACGCGTGCACGAAAACACATGCATGATATGTTTTTACTCTCGTGTATGTGTTTCATGCGATCGGCGTGAACTATTTGTTACGCATGCACTCTGTATCATGGTCGGTCAACCTAGCTTATCCTTCTATTACGTATGACACGTATACACATGAACGTATATGTATGTAAGAGCGGAACATGGATATGGCAAATACATGCGCGACCGCTACATATTTTGTAGTTATGTATACAGCGTACAGATATGCTTAATGATATAACAAGGTTTAACGTACACTTATGTACGTATGTACACACGTACATTTAATATTTTTATGAATATATGAATATATAAATATATATTATTGTTTACATTAGAAGGTTATCTTACCATTAGTATTATTATCGATGCTATTATTATATGCCAATGTATTATCGATAAATGTACATTTTTTTATCTAATATGTCAGATGATTAATACAATTTGTTTGTGTTTCTACGTGTATGTCGAATGGTTTATATAGATTTTATGTTAATTACGCCTGATGTTATATAGTCTTAGGTTTATCCTATAAATGATAATGAATGTAAATTAAATAGATAGGAAACGGAAAGAGCTATGATAAATTTTGTCTCTCGATTATATTGGAAAGAAATTTCAGTCACAAATTTAAACAATAACGCACTCAGAGTTGTGCCCTCTTCAAGTAACTTTCACTACTTAATTGTATATCCGTCGATTAATTATTTAAAATGTTTTATCTGCATACGATACGTCATTCAAGCCGCTATACACAATGCTTCGCGATTGCCATCAGAATTTTAATCGTTTAGATTGGATCAACTGTATCAACTAGTATTCGAGTTACAATGACACATATGAAAATCGATATAAATCGACAACTTAAAATAGATCTAGTTGATACAATAAACGACTATATAATAAATTTATTTTCATTTATCTTTATTTTTATTATAATTTTAATATTTCAAAAATAATACTTTTTTACTGACTTGTAAATCGTTAATAATGCGCTTTACGTATTTTATTTAGAAAATAATCTAGTATGATTTTCATATGTTTAAGTTATATACGTCGACGCTAATACTGTCTGCAGAAAATGCACGTTTGTGAAAAATGAGATGTCGCGATGTCCGGTAGCGGGGATAGTCGCATCGCGTTAAACCCGCGTACGCACAAACGAAAATGACGCAAAGTATCAGCTACGGACGATGATTGATGCTTAAAAACATATCGGTGTAGTTAATGTACGATGTTTGTCTTATGTAACACCGCGGTTTTATTTGCTTTTGAATGTTTCGCGTCTAACGAGATACAAGTCGAACAAGCCCGAAATGCATCGAAATTTCGTTTACATTTCACCAGTCACATTATCTCGCCGCTGATAATCAACTAATCGATGCATTTACATGTCCTACTTACAGATCTATCGTAGACACTTGTTCGCGGAGTTGCAAGAAACTTACGTGCGAAACTAATCAAATCGAGCTATTACAATATGTATAAAAATAACAACTGTATTAAAATTTGAAAATAAGTACATTTTTTTTTATACGTCGGTTACCCACGAATACTTATTGATATTTGCAACGATCTTGCCCAGTGATTTTTTCGCTCGTAAAAGGTATCAAAAATACTGACTTACCAAATGCTTAAAGTGTTACCGTCGTGGCATTGCACATGTGACAATACTCGATCCGATAAATGACACACTTAAACAGAGGGACACTCACCTTTAATCTATTGGTGAACTATCATCGCGACTTCTGCACTTGATAACTGATGTTGACACTTAATTTTCCGGTAAAAAAGACAGTTGCGGGAAATCGGAGTTTAGAACGCGCGCAAGCACTACGCGACAGCAAACACTAACGTAGTCTCGCAGATTGCCGCCTGGCCGGTAGAGCGCCAGAATTTCGGAATGCTTTAAAAAACTATATTCCTTGAGATGGCGACACCTTCTGACAGAAGCCATAGCCTGGATTGGATCGCGAATCGATAATCTACGCGAATGGAATTATGGGATTGATATTTTCCCGCTAACTGAAAACGCGCTAAACAAATTTTGCATTTGGCCCACTCATACTGCATCATTTTCTTTCAATCAATTAACGACTAGTTCAAACTCGAATTGTAAGAAGCTAACATACGTGGCGTACTTTCTATCATAATTCCAGCTTAAACAATTCTCTTTTTATAAATATAAGAAAAATATATAAAATTATTGCAAAATTTCGGTTGAATGGAATAAAAATCGTGCAAGAGTTATATTATAAAAATTTAACGTGGCTATACGCAGATTTATTAATATATACGGATACATACCAGTTGAATGTAATATATTAAATTTTTATTCGTCATGATAAATTTCTTTTTCTGATTTCTTTTATTAAACCGAACAGTGGTGAGTGTAGTAAAACTGTCAAGGATCAAAATTAACGAAAAGGTAATTATAAAAAACGTTTCCTACGATAAGGCAACTTCAGTGCATCTATATGAAAGACATATGTATGTCTCTATTATTAAATTTTCTTATGAAAAATCAAGATATTTATTTATTTTTTAACAAATTTAAAAATATCACCTTATTTTGTACCTAATATTTATAGATATAAAATATATGCAAACGGAAAAGAAAATTTTACTTGTTTTAAATTTTTTTAAACGTGAAACAATTTTCATAAAATTAAAATAATATTATTTTAGATTTATTAATTCTTTATTTTATTAGTTGAATATATTAAAAATTTTATACCTAAAAATGTACTTTATGCTTGTAACACTGGTCTTTCGTGTTTGCCTTCTAAACCATCATTCACAGCCGAATATCCAGTACCACCCTGAAAAAAAGTTAAAGTTATTCTTCTACTTTGTTTATTTTTTCTGTTATTCTTAACAATTACCCTTTGCAGAGGTATAATATCGGCTTCAGTCAATTCTGTACTATCTAAAGGATTAATCCAATCCTTCCTAATAATTTTTTCTACACACTCCATTGTAACCACATCACCACTGAAAAGATCATAAAATATTTGTTTATGTCCAATATGTAACAAATAATGCAATACAAAAAACATTAAAAAGTGAAAAAATCATACGTTGTCCTTATAACTGCACATGGTACACTGTTACTTAAGATATCATGTGTAATTGGACACATATATCTTGCTTGCTTAACAATAAGAGACTTTTTGTCATCCGGATCTTTTACTTCAGTAAATTTTACAGGGATAAGATCTTTTATTTTCAATGGTTTTCCACTAAGAGGACAGTATATCGTCTTATCTGGCTTTTGCAATGTAGTTTCTTTCGCCTCTGGTGTCTTAGATGGAATCCAAAAACTTGGTAACATTTTATCTTTACCATTACTCATATTAGAAACCGAAGAACCAGATTCTTTGGCTGTAATTTGACTTCGAGAAACAATATTCTTCTCTCCCTTTAAAAATTTTTGCAATTTCTGTAGTTCTTCATTAGCACTTTTTTCATTAGATTGCTCCTTGAAAAATTACAAACATTGATTGCAAAATATTCAATAACACTTTCATTTATACATTTTTATTTACCTCTTCTTGTTGTTTTTGTTTTTCATACTCTTTCAATTTCCTTGCATATTCTTTCTTTTTGGTTAAGACATATTCCAATATTGCTTCTTTGTCAAACAAATAACCATCCTTTCTGTAAACATAAGATTTGCACCCTAATAAGGTAATAATATGCTAAAATAAGGTATAGTATGAAGATTATAATACAATATACAAACGTTATGACAGGATTTCTGCAAGGTTGTAATGTGAGACAACAGCAGTCAAAATCCTTAACCGAATCTTTTCCCACTCTTTGTGTATTTGTACCATAACCTGAAGCCGCTGCATCTTTTCTTTTTTCGTGATAAGTATAAACAGCACCAGCAGTACAGTTTCTCGCGTGCCGCGTCATGTTTCGTTTACTGATTTATTTCATTTAACCTAAACTTATTTTGTTGCTGTGTATCTAGTTACCGACTGAGAGGAAATAAGAATGCTCACATTTATGCTTCATGGCCCTCAGCGGCCAAGTGCTGAAGATGTTCTACCTTAGCATATACAAGAACCTATTTAGTTAAATACATTTAACCCCCCCTCCCCGCCCTTAGAAATAAATTTTCTATGATTTTACGCTACAAGAGCCTATTTCATTGTACGGTTCTAGTACAAAAGAAAGAAAAATTAATTGTATATTATATTTTTTTAGAGAAGAAAAGAAAATCTTTCTTTCCACACGATAATGGATCAGTGGTATGATGTAATAACTTTAATATATTTTCTATACAGAGTGTCGTGAAAAGTTGTATTAGTTGCATCTTAGGAGAAAAGGAGTCCACATAATTTACTGATTTAAAGAGGAACTTGAAACTTTTCCACTTCTAAGTCACTATTTTAATCAATTAAATTAATTAACTTGTGTTTGTTTCTATCTTATTATAATATTAACTTTTACTACAGTAGGGCGGAATGCATATCCAAAGACGAGAAATCGTTAATTCTAATTGTAGAGTAGTAAACTTGTGATATTTTCTTATTCTATCCAAAGTATAATTTTATTTTTAAACAATGCTTAAAACATATTTGTGTTATTGTTAAATATACGAAATTATATTGAAGTAATCTACACGGCTTTTAATGTTATTAGATACTGAAAATATCCGAATGCTTGTTATTTCCGAAATTTGTCGATTACTATAAACCCCGTGTGTAATCAAAATTTGGTCCTTAAGCTTTGATTCTCTTTTAGCATCTTTTTCTTTCTAACATTTTTTACGAAAACTTATAATTTTGTGCAGATGTTTATAAAGCTGTGCAATTTGTAAACCAAGATGCATGGTGTATCATATATTTTAGGATATTATTAAGCAGTTATAAGTAGACATTGCTTATATACAATCGAAACAACGTTGCAGGTGCCTATTTTCTGGCAATCCTAAGTAAAGCGTCTATCGCGTAACGGAAGTTGTGAAAAACGTCATCATCACGGAGCAGCATACGGAATGACATGGAGCGATAGAGAGGGACGACTCGAATAGGTGATGTCAACATAAACTTAGGGTATGTATTAACTATGAGTAAAACAAAGAAATTCTCGCATCTGCATGATACAATTCTGATAAATTCCACGTAATTACGGATAAACCTTTTCTCTGGAAATTTTTCACTGTTTTAATTCTCTTTTGGTTCTTTTGTTAACTTTTTTTGAATTTTCTGACGATAATAAAATACTCGATAAATAGAGACGGAGTACAATCGTTTTTACAGGATTGAAACTAAAATTATCATTTTCTGAAGGAGAGATGTCTCGCTTACGAAAGTAATTTCTTCATTTAAACTTGCTAATTTTTAGTTTGTTTAAAAAATCAATAAAGCAGAGTGAAATGAAACGTATTCTTATTCTATTCTACGAATCCAGTTCACTCAGAATCAACACGATTGATGATTTTCATTCTCTTCTACCAAGAGACCTAAAGAGATAAAGAGAAAAACAAAAAGTTATATAGTATTATTAATAATGTAGTAATAGAAAAAGAGAATGATAATGGATGCTTGTTATCAGGCTTCAATCGACTTTTCATATTATTGTTAGTCCTAAGTCGCATTTCTAGAATTCTTATATCCAATATTGGAATTCCAATATCGCTCTGCTTCAGCTTTAGTTTGCCGCTTTCATCATCTTTTATTCGACATGCTTCGATTAAACTCTCTTGACTCCACTGAGCTCCAAGCTAAGCGTTACTTTTTCTTTTCAATATCTTGAAATTAAGATGAAAATGGAACGAGAAGAAACGAATAAATGGTATATACAAATATGTTTCGATTACCAAATTTTTCATTAAAAATTAAACGATTTGCCTTGAGATATTATAGCCACGTTATCTATTAAAATACCGTTTCTGTATTTTGAACATTAAAAGCATCATTTGACTCTATTTAGCTTCCACTGATACAGTGCGACATCACTTTCGATTAAAAGAAGTGCAAAATCTGTTCTAAATATGCGGAAGAGATGCCGTATTTTTTCATTTCTGCGTAATACTAATTTGAAGAAAAGTATGAATTTTTAATTGCACTACGATAGTAGAAACGATCTCGAAGTATAAAACTATTCAACTGTAATATATTGTACTTACCTTGAATAGCAGCAAAATCTCTAAAAATAACGAAGGAAGCACGCTCTGGTTTGCCTGTTTCGTTATTGACAATCTTGAAATCCCGAAAGTGTGTTATCATTCCCATAATTACACCTTCTAGCAGTGGTTTATATTCAGGTTCTAGTCATATTTAGTGCCGTATCTACTACCACCGTACCTATCTAGCTCTAACTCGCTTCTTTTTCTAGCTTATTCTGTTTTCGCCAGTTTTACGCAAGTTTTACGCTAGTTCACACTTTATTCGTTCGTAAACTTCATATCTTCTGCTTGAAAATAAAATCATTCTGTGTTCGGAAGAAAAGGTAGAAAGAAAGAGCAAATAGGTACGATACTTATAAATAAATACGATATATATGCATCTTAAGTTCTATGCGTCTTAAGCTGCAGAGATACTTTGCGTTTCCTGTAGTTTGCGACAAGGTGCAATTTCCTAGGCTGAAAGAAGATATCATTCGCTCGGAAACCGCATAGACCCACATATTTTCGAAAACGCTCTTTCCTTGTGATTTTAAAACAAAGGACGCACTTCTTTTCGGCTTTCCCATTCCTAGCGTAATTCCCTGGCTGATTTCTGATCTTTGTTATCCACGATGCCATAAATCGAACTTTCATTGCCCGAGATTATCTCTTCGATCAATCCATAAATTCGAGCGCAAAAATATTTAGCTAAAGCGTAGCACTTGAGCCGACAGTCTTATTTTTCTCTTAAACATTTCTAATTGTCAATAAGTAAAAAAACAAATCCTATAGGTAACATTATTTGTATAGAACCAATTTTTTAAGTGGCTGGGGTAATTTAGCTTACCAATAGAAACGGTTCCATATAAATATATTATATAAATACATTGTATGTAAATGTATATTGGATGGCGTCGTGATCCGGGAAACCTCAACGTTTAGCGACTGCGATGGTTAGCGTCTTCGGGTATTCTTCGTAGAATCAACACAAGCGAATGGTACAGACTATCTTGCGTGTATTTTACCATCCTGGTTAAATGTGACGTTTCGAATAAATCGTAATGAGTTTATAATAACATGTACCAGGTATGTAAATATGAAACCGGAATTTTTGTATAGAAAATACACGTTTATTGTATGAAAATGATCAAAAATATTTTATTCGAAGTATTGCCCATCGCTAGCTATAATTTTTCCCACCTGTCTGGCAATTGGTGGATACCACGCCAAAAAAACTGTCGTTCTTTTGATGCAAATCAGTCATCGAGCCATTTTCGTACATTTTCGTAAGAAGTGAAGTGCTGGTCAGAAAGTGCGTGTCCCATCGATGCAAATAAATAGTAATCGGACGGAGCCAAGTCTGGTGAGTAAGCCGCGTGCGAAAGTATTTCCCAACGGAACGCTTCAATCGTTTCCTTCACCGGTTTTGTTGTATGTGATGGTGCATTATCATGAAGCTTGATTCTTGATTCTCTAAGTAAGCAAAGCTTGATTCAAATCGATCATTTGTTGTCGGTAGCGCTCAGTATTAACGGTTTCGCCAGGTTTTAACAGCTCATAATAGATAACACCCTTCTGATCCACGTTCTTTGTTCCTCTCGTCAAAATTGCCACTTCTGCATTTTTTAAACCATTCAAAGCACTGTGATTTACCAAGAGCATGCTCACCGTAAGCTTCGACAAGCATTCGATGCGATTTTGCAGCAGTTTTCTTCAAATGGTAACAGAAAATCAATGTTGTCCGCAAATCGTAGTTTCCAGGCACAAAATTCGACATGTTCAACGCTATTACAAACTATGCTGTTGTATGAAACTTGTATTGTTCTGAGTCGAAAATGTTTGTGAGATGTCAACAAAGACTTTTGGCATCAATGACGCAATTTAGTGATAACTACATTATCAGCTAAGGCCATCTATAGGCAAATTCCGGTTTCGTACTTACAGACCCGATACATAGATTATATTCACACAAAATTCGCTTATATATTTATTCCTTGTTTTGTCCAGTTCGACATTCGGTAAATTTTTCTAACTTTGTTGCTAAATAACATGTGGATGTGGAATTCCCCCAGTGGAATACCATCTTAGAGTTTATCTATTTTATTTCTTCGGTGAAGTCAGTGAGGTGTTTTTTAGTCTGCTTTTTATGAGGGTTTTACTCGCTTCAGCAGCCAGCTGGTTTGGATGTGTTGCCGTTCTTTTCTTATATTGTTTTGCATATCTACTGATTTCTTCTTCGACCGTTGATTCGAATGTTTGATCCCGGGCTGAACAGTTCTCCATACTTTGTAATGCCGAGTCTTGACCATGCAGGATTTCTATGTTGCCAAGCTGCCGTCAGCCACCGACTAGTTCCTTTATCCTAGCTTAAGGGCATATCTCGTTACGGATGCACTAATTGCGAGTTGGTTGCCTTTAAAAATAAGTCACTAGTTAATCGCCATCGTTGCTAGTTGCTAATTGTCATCCTTAGTCATTATTCATCACCGAATCGGTGTTGATCATACGTAGTCGTCATTTGTCACAGCTAATAGTTATCTATCATCTCTAGTTGCTTCTCGTTATCGCTGGTTAGTAGTCGAATCTAGTTCTTAGCAATCTTTTCAATAGCTATTTCCCATTCTAGTGGGTGGTTGTTCGAGCTAATTAGTTTTATTAGTCGGCACACCACGTGTAAATGTCAATCAATCTCAAACGATCGCAACATTCAATCAACTACAAAGAATAAATACTGATGAATGAAACTTTTAACAACATATTTGCTTACTTAATAAATAATAATTAAATACATCTCAAATATAATATATGATAAATTAATAAAAAATATAAAGCTAAATAAATAATATAGAAGCAACCAAGTTTAATTATTGCTATTATCTATCTCGGATAGAAAACTAGAATCGTGTAATGAAATAGGTTTTTGTAGCGTGGAACCACAGGGAGTATAGCTTGTTTGTAGTGGAAAATAGATTCTTCTACATGCTAGCATAGAACAACTTCAGCAGTTGGTCGCATGATACAACACCTATATTGTAGAACAACTAGACAATAGGCGTGAGCACTCTCATTTCTTCACTGTTACCAGTCTCATCGCCGTATTTACCGCAATACGTAAATGTTTACTAGCGCCATCAATACTTGTATGCTAGTTTAAATCCCTGTTTAAATTAAATAAACGAATAAGAACAAGATATTTTTGTTTTTTCTAAATTTTTGGGTGCAAATTTGAATATGCATACAAATTAAGTATGAAAATTTTATTTTATATGTTTGTTTCACAAAACATAATTTTTATAGCCAACATTGTACGTAACTGATTTAATGTTTTATAAATAATATATTTTAATAGGACAGTTCTCTGATATATTTTATTTCAATTTACATTAATAATAATTATCGTTGCTTGTAGTAATTTTAATAACCTTATTTAATGAAAAAATATATTTGTTTTCCTTATGTGTATAGAAATGATATATTTATAATTCGTGTAAATACAATTGTATAGTTGTTCATTTAGAAATGGTACAATTTTATTATATACATAATATTGATGGTTTGTGCAAAATATTTACAATCTTAGAATTATTGAGCAGTTATAGGCAACTTCCTATCTTCACTTATCATCACTGTCGCTGTTAGATGAATTGTCTTTTTTATGTTTTTTATGTTTTTTATGTTTTGATTTCTTCTTTTTCTTTTTATGTTTACATTTTCTGCCTTCATCACTGGAAACTTCTGTTTCTGATTCACTGCCACTTGTTTCTGACTTCTTGCGTTTTTTAGATTTTTTCTTGTACTTTTTCTCTTTGTGTTTCTTTTTGGTTTCTTGGAGTTTCCTTTTTAATTCCTTTTCACGTAATTCAGTCAAAGGGGTGACATAATTTTCATCACTGTCAGAGCTAGTACTGCTAACATCCAGCACGATTTCTTTATTTGGATCAACTTTAATAAAATTACGGCACTGATATGTAAGATGTCCAGCATAACCACATTTCTTGCATGCAGGACGCACATGCTCTTTATTTTGTGGAATTAATCTGGAAAGAAATTCTGGATCCATGCCTATAAAAATAAATATAAAAATATATAAATGTCAGTTTTCTAAAGTTTTAATAGAAAAAATATTTATACATACATTTAATATCGAATTAAGAAAACTTAAATATAATATATTATAATATATATATAACATATAACATATTACAATATATTATAAATATTATTGAGAAACAGATAATAGTTTACAATAAATATGGAATATTAACTTACTTAGTATTCACCGTTTAATATTTGTAAATAAACTCAATACTAACCTATACTTCAATATTAACCTTCAATATATAAAATATTTTTATACAATTAAAGGTTTTCAATCTGTTTCGTTGTCCTTTCACGATTTGATGTGCTTCAAATTTTGGTACAAAACATTTGATATACAACAATATAAATTATAAAATCATACGTCAATCATCTTGTGATTTTTGTGTATGTACGTATTTACATATTCACGCCATCTATGCATCGCTTCATTGAATTAGATATTGGCGGAATATTCAAATTTAGAATAAAATAGAAAATTTCTTGGCGCTCTTGCACAATTAAATTAACATTATTAATAAAATTGTACAAGTTACAAGTCGCAAAATACTAGTAATAATAACATTTTTTATACAACAGTAATAAATTTAATAATAAATCAAATGGAATGTTACAAGTAAACTTTGCAAATTACAAATCGTTTGATTATCTAATTTGGCGTAAAATTATTAAATTATAAATGAAAAGTTTATTACTTACAATTTATAATTTATCAATTCTCTAATATTATTAGTTAGTAAATTATTATGCAAGAGGGCCTTCATGGTAATAGTTTCATAACACGTATTACTATCATAAAAGTAGATTCAATAAGATGTAAGTAGGAGATACTAAATACCTTCTAGAATGAATTTATAAATTGTAGTTTATCAGATTCAAGCATATTTACATAATTAATGTACAGCTCTACTTCTATACTTCTATTTCTAACACCAATATCTACATAATATCATAGAATGTAAAAATTAACTATAAATACTTTTATTATCTATTATCGCGTACCACAGGGGTAAGTCGAACTATGTAAGAAGAAATCCTTTTATTACAACATTATAAAATCTACATTTACATAGTCTACGATAAAATACATTCACGAAATGAAGCGATGACTTTTTTTCCTTTTTAATCTTTAATGTCCGAGATCGCGTCGAGATTGACGCCTGCGAAAAATACATCAATGCGAAATACATTCAGTACAAAATAAACATATTTATATATTATATACGTCAATATACTACATTAACTAAGAAGTCTCGCATTGCTTTAAATTATAATTATACAAGTTATACGAGGCGCATGACACTCATCTACTTGACTAAACTAACACGACACATTGATCCTTTCTACGCTACACTTTTTTTTAATTAATTTAATCTAAATCTCTTAAGATTAATCGATGGTTAAATAATTTGGTATGTTTCGTCATGCAGACGATATAATGGACATTTATTCAGACACAACATCGATTTTATTTGTTTTTCTTTTTTTCCTTTTTTATTTTGATTAATTTAGATTACTCATTAATCATTTTACGTTACACTAATGTTAACTTTTCATACGAGTATCGTAAACGAAGTATAGCCCATATAGAAGAATCTATAGGGACAAAAGTTTCAATTTAACACTTCGATCAAGATATATACGAAGAAAACGAGAAACTTTATTGTGAGTTTATGGTCCTCAGAGTTCCAAGTATGATGACTTTCGGCAATCTCGTTCGAAAAGTCATAAACTTACCCAGACAGTCATTGCAAGTCATCATGAAGATTAATCGCAGCTTGTTAAGATTTTGTCGTAACTTTAAAATCGAATTAACGAACGTTTTTTTATTTGCCAATTATTGATAATAGAAATGTTCTAATGTAATTACAATAAGTTTCAATTATATCAAATTGCAGTCTTCGTTTTTTTCGCACTGACTACCTGAGTATCACGAAATAACTAGTTTTATAAATCTTTCTTTGAGGTGTGTCAAATGCTTATATTATATTTATATATAGTTAGAAACGTTATAAATTCATATATGTATGTATAAACGCACTATATTATGTGTGCAAACAATTGGAAACTTTTGCGACAAAAATGTTTTTGCAAAAGCTCGCGGTAATAAAAGGTAGTTAATCAATAAGATAATAATTGTTGAAGTACATGATGTGCAATGCTGATATGCCATAGTACCTTAATTAAGATTTTAGTTTCAATGCTTCTTTTACTTGCATATTGATATTTTAAATATTCTTTATCAATCGGAACAGAGATACAAGTTTTTCCAAACGAGACAAAAGGAACTTGCAGTAAAGAGTTAGTTATTTGTATTACAATATTTGTAATGCGTGAGATGAGATGTTTACATATTTTGATATTAAATTTTCGTAAATGCAAAATATAGCAAATAATACATTAACTTCTCACATAAGATATAATTAATAATTCCAGTTAATTAACTCATGCACTACTCAAATATCTAAAACTTTAAAGGAATCATACTTTTTGAAAATAGAAGCAGTAATGTTAGTACAAAATATTTTTATATGAAAGATAAAAATTCGTTAACTTATTGAGTTAATTAGTTAAAGAAACATAGTATGATAGTTATATAATACAGCATCGGTATACTGCTTCTTATTTCGTAAACTGCACTATATCTACTTTCACCTACGATTAAGCTACACAAAAAACAATAGTTGATTCCAAACATAGTTAATAGTTTTTAGATTTGGCGGTATATACCACGTAGCACCAGATAATCATACAATGTAGTGGCATTTGCTATACTACATACCACTCATTTTTGAAGACGACTCAAGGAATGGGATAATCTCTATTTCATACAAAATTGCGTTTATTTATCTGATCGTTACGCTGATTTCGAAAACAAGCAATGCTACAATTCGCAGTAGCTTCTTTAATTGTTGGCTAACAACGTGTTAGTAAAATAATTTTTATTAATATGGTTCCTTCAATAATGAGTAGTGGAATTATTTCATAACAGTAAAACAGTAAACTGTAGAATAAAATTTAATAAATTCCAACATTTCATTTTCTCTCTTCGCAATGAAGCGTGTATTGTATAACCTTTGTACAAATTAATATTTTTGCGTGAATATATCCTCAATGATATACATACATATGTTATTAAAAAATAAGAAGTTGCTTCTCCAAAAGAATAACTTTGGACGGACACTGCATAAATTGTAGATGCGTTTCAGACGAAAAAGCAATTATAATAATTATGTACGTAAACATAGAATATTGGAGGTATGTTTCCAACTTTTTTTTACGACAAGCGATATAAATACGCATGCAGTGCCTGTCGATTTTTCTTACATGTACGCTTTAACATGTTAATATTCGATATTAACGACTGTTGTTAGCTATCTGTTTATTTGCATTTTTCGAATGCTCGCATACTCGCATATAATTCATACGCATAAAAACACCACCTATATACGTGGTTAATATAGTTTCTCGATTTTCTTATTCTATAATGAACAACGTTAAATGCAAGGATATTAATATCAGCACAACGTAGTTAAATAATTCACCATGTGATGTGAATAGTAATGTCCATCAACAAATATAAGTAGGAATGATGAGTTGTTAACCTCCACATTGATGATCCCTATTAATAATATTAATATAACCCTATTCGTATGGATGAAATTTTACCCCTTGCGAACTTTCTTTTCTTAAATATTATCGATTCGTAATAATACGATCGTAATGTTGTTTATAATCACTGCGAACAATAACCTTTTAACTTTCTATTTGATATTGAATATAATGGTAATCAAAATTTCATTTCTCTAACTTTATGGTTTAATATGATTTTTTAATTAAAGAAACATACTTTGGTAAAATATCATCCGAGAGAGCCTCATGGATTGGTAGCATTGGCTCTTGATGGTAACTTCTAAGGGATGCTGAGTTCGATAATATTCATAATATAAAAAAAGTAAGCAATAAATAGAAATATGTTTTCACGACTAAGATGTGAAATTATTTAATATTAGAGACTAGAACGGAGGATAATTAAATAAATAATCGAACTAGTTAAAGTTTGAATTTAATTTGAGAAGTTACGTAAAGGATGGTTCATACGATATCGTGCCTTGCATTATTTAAGTGCAATATATAATTTTTGATTTTAGGCGAAGTATATCCTATATATACGCACATTTATGAGTTCGTTAAAGAGTTATACCGCTAGAATTTTTCTTTCAATAGAACGGAAAATTTTATGATTGCTACTCATCTTGTAATTGAAATAAATAGTTACCTTTTACTTATCCCACTTTACCGCCATGTTATCTATTTCATTGTTAAGACCAACCCTTTAACAGTATAACCCGGCAGAAACTCTCATTAAAACTCTCATTAAAGCTTGGGTCAAAAGCCATCAAATATGATATTTTAAATATTATATCTTAAATGTCATTATACGTAATATGATTAGTGATATTCATTTTTTATAAAAGGTTGAAAGTAAGTATTTCTTAGTTATCTCATATCAGAAATACAAGAAATCTTGAGAATAAAGAGTTTAATTCATAAATTAAAACGACGATTACAAGTAAGTATTACCTTTCCTCAAGTCGCTTTGGAATTTGTAATTATTTATATCTTCGTGTGACAAATCCAGTTACGAAAATAAATTATTTGTTTTTGAGATGTTGAATATTAATTATACACTTAGGTAATATGTTTGAAAGCTTCATAAAACGCGGAGTCGATCAGTTTAGCTTCCGAAAGCTTTAAATGATAACTGGAAATATATTACTACAAGCAAACTGTATTACGAATCGATTAAATTTTTAACTGAATTATTGTTTATTCTTAATTATTTGTCATTCTTTTTATACTGTCAAAGGGTTAAAAATCTATTTTACACAATGAAGTCAATAAGTCTATCCATTGCTATCGACTGTATTTAATTTATTACTAATAATTTGTCACTTTACTCATTTTTTTTCACTTTGTTCAAATTAATCAAGTTATCTGAATCCAAAAAATTTGAACTCAAACAACGCGAAACCACTTTGGCAATTGTTATTTAGCTTAAAGTATCTTTTCATGTTTCTGTTCTTCTCCTCTTTTCTATCTTTGAATTCAAATAACTTCATTACTCTGAACGAATAAGATTTTCACGATTTCAATTTTCAATATCATCTCTTACTTATCGGCTTTGTACGAGGTAACTAGTAAAATCGGACAACATACGGACTAGCGTCGAAGCTTGCGACGAATTGTTGCAACAGTCGCAGAATAAAAAAAGTGTATAATAAAAAAGCAGCCGGGAAAAGTAGTTACAACAAACTTTTTCCTGGTCCCATTTCTCAAACATTATCATCATCGGCATTTCTTATTTTCCACTCTTCTGGATTCTCGACATCCGATTTAGATGGCGACCGCTTCCGATGAAGTTGCCATAGCCAAGCTTTGTACTCGTAGTCGAACGATCCGATTTTGCAAAACTTTTAGCAAAGTTTCCGCCCCGCTGGTCGTTTCAACGCCAATTTTCAATTTTGCACGAAATTCCATGGTAACGTATTAGGATTTCATTTTGATCTTCGATTCATTATGTTGAAAAAGTATTGTTTGGCAAAAATTGTCGCTTGATTTTTGTATAGCTCAGAAAGAATGACAAATTTATTAACTTTTTAGAATCATAATCTTATTTTTACCTTCGAACTTTATTTTTTTATGAAGTTATTACATTTTTGTTGGAATTAAAGGTGGTCGTCATTCCATAAGACTAAACTGTAATGTCTTTCGTTTACTAAAAGAAAATATGTTCAACATACAATGGTGTTTACAATTGTTTAAATGAAAGTGAATTATATCTACTAAGATTTCGTTTTCTGACTTTTCTCATTGGTAGAAATAATAATTAGTCTTCTTTAGAAAAGTTTCGTGTAATACGGCTTCGGATCGAAATACAATCTTTTCAAAGTTTATCAAAAAATTACTATCGAATACTTAATTCTGTTACCTTGACGAATTTGGAATTGGAATATTGAAAAATTTTCGTATACCTATTTTATCTTATAATAAAAATTTATTTTAATCATTATTAATTGTTGAAAAATATGCTATTAGAATTATAAATAATAGAAACATAAAATGTATACAATATTCTATCACTATACATAATAAATATATACGTATATATTTTGCCAAGAATTGATATTTTATAAAATCTAAAAGCTCTATTTACGTAATAAAATATCGAAGCTGTGTATAAAGCGCCAATTTGGTCCTCGAGTTAATGTGTGTTAATTTGTGATAGATATAAAATACATCGTGTCTGATTTTAAATTCCCAATTTAAAAATTTTCATGTAAATACACTTATAAATAACCTGCAGTACACAGTTTTTGTGTTTGATTATGTAGAATAATTCTGAACACCATTATACCTACTGCCGAAAGTATAGTTAATGTTTGATAATAGCGATAACATATATATATTATTTGAATTTAATAGTAATTTTTAATAATAATAAATATCAATCAAGTAATTGATATTTAAGAAATGTTGGTAAAGAAAAATGCATCGAATAGATGTTTTGTATAGAAAAATGGTAGAAATTTATAATTGTTGGAATTATGCAAAATTGAAAATTGTAATATGCATTTACGCCTCGTTACTGAACAATCATACCTAAAATTGTGATCACAGATTGACAGAAGGCATGTAACATACAATATATCATAGATGCAGTCAGAAGACACGTCACTGCGATAATTATCAGTTAATAAATAGAATTTGAAGACGAACTATACATGAGCTATATGTATATACAACGAATGCGTTTTATTTTCATTTATAAATTTTGCAGTACGCTTCGAGCGAACAAACTAAAAATACATTTAATATCCTTAGAGTATTTGATATACCGATATAAGGGAGATATTAATAATATCCTTTTGATTTTTCTTCTCTTGTTACGACAAATTTCTCATTTTATTAAATATAAATTCTGTCTAAAGTATGATCAAGTAACATAAATGATTCTAACTTACTGTTCTGTTATATTAAAAACTGAAACTATTAATAATATTGCAATTGAAATATTTGTTAAGTTATATTCATATTACATTTCTTTATTTGTATAATTAAAACACATTCTTTTGCTTTTATAGAATAATACTTTGAATAGATTCTTGTTAAATTCACATTTCATTTCATCAGAAAAGTTGTACTCAAAGTAGATAAAATAAATTTGAAAATCGATGTTTCTTGAAAATAGTTTGAAGTAATATATTAGAGATAATATATAAAATATTCAATTTTCAAAATTAATAAACATTCTAGTTTAATATTTTTAACGAAATGCATTTTATCGAAGAAAGCTTGAAGCTACAAAACATATTAATTAACGAACATATTATGAGCGATATGCTTTAATATGTACTGAATTTCTTTGTTATAAAATATTAACATTTTATTTTATTTTTATTCATTCATCCGTGTTTGCTAAACGCAAAACTAATGAAGTTTACAAGATTTAGAGTAATTCTCAGGATAAATGAAAACAAAAAGTATGAGTAAACAAATTTAATAAAGCTGAATGTTTATAAATTTTGAAAATTTGTCTGTCTCCGATAAATAATACATTTGATTGTTCAACTCGATTAATCGATGCTCTATCATAGAATTGGGAAATTGATCTTCCTTTTAACTCCGATTTTCTTTTTATTCCTCGATTATCAGTCAAACGAGAAATTTGTCATAAAAAATAAGATATTTGCGGTGCAATACGAATAATTTCTTCTTGCAACCAGGATTGAAATATATTCAAGCTACCTATTTGTACGAATGAATAACATGTATACTGCTTTTTAATGATAATATTGAAATCCTATAATATAGTATAAGTAATTCTTGGTTTTTAACTTTATCTTGTTTCCCATTCCATATGTGATATTAATCTATTAAATATGATATTATGATTCAGTCGCATTTTCTTCGTCGAATAAAATGTTTCACCTTTACTTCCCGATTTTTGCTTCCCGAGCTGTTTCACTCTGTAATAACGCATCCCTTTTATTAGAATTCACATAGCACATTCCTAATCAATTTTCTCCTTCTGACATTTACGAATTTCTATGTAAATATTTCATTTTTCCAAAATGTCAGACAGTCTTTATCGTGAAACTTTCTTCTTCGCAATTGGAGGCGAATGAAATTCGATAACATTTTACGTTATTTGTTGAATAGTTTGTATAATTGTTTCACGCACGGTGTAACTGGCAAGACAATGAAAATTGTCGTATGAACGTTCGTCTAAAGATATAATTTCATGGCCGATATCAGTCGTTACATTTTTCAATTTACATGATTCAAACAGGTGTTAAAAGTTCTATGTTTGGTCGATACGAGACAATTCTACGATTTTGTAGAAACAGTGTCGACTTTTCTCTTAAAAGGCTCTCAATATTATAGCTTTAATTCGCTTCCAGTAGCAACACGGTGGAATACTTTTAACACTATCGCAGCACACACGGCTGTCTTACTTTCTGTTTGTGCAATAAATGCAAGTTCAACACGTGCTGCTCTTTAATCTGTTTTTAGATAGTAAAATATAGAAGTTTCATTATGCATGTATACATAAATGAAGTTAAAATATTAAAAAATGAACGAGATTCATGAAGAAAGTGTTTACGTAGTTTACATCTAAAATACCAAGATTAATATTAATAGTAAGAATAAAATGTTAATAAAATATACATAGTAGCACTCGTTAGTAGAATAAAATGTTATATATAATAGGAATAAAACTTTCAAAGTACTAATTGTATGTGTGCAATAAATATCAATTAAATGAACGTAGCCGGAAGTATAGGAGCTACTTACTTGATAAAAGAACTTTTGAACTAAATTATCTCGTAAACTCGGAAGTTTCAAACTGGGGGATCTTCATAGCGTGAGAAAAACTTTTCTTCGATTACTTTCAAGCGTTAAATACAGGTAGATTGCGTAACTCGAACAATTAGTTGCAAGAATTTCGTAATTAAATTCTTCTCTATCGTTAGATTAAGTGATGCGGGTTTATGTTTAAACGTTATTTGCAAAATTTAAGAGAAAGTTCCGTAAAGCGGTAAAGTTTCCCCTCTTTTGGACCGAAATTTCTCTTGGATTGATCGAGGAGAGAAAGTTCTACGTCGTATTGTAATCATATTTTTTAAATCGTTCTTACTTCGATCATTAAAAATATGATTAGTGCAGAAGCTTTGGTTGTCGTGATAGTTTCCATGTTATATCTGAGTATTTGGATTATTATATGAATAACTGCTATGAAAGAAAATATAACGATATCACAATTGCAAAAAAGTAATTTTTTAAGAGATAAACGAAATATTTTCATTTAATCGTACGCATAATTAAATAATCAAGAAAAAATGGTTGGAACGTGGTTATTTCTAAGCTGCATCAATTATAAAAAGATTTTGCTAACATTTATCTGAAATATTCAAATTTTATATGTGCCATTATCATTCCGAAATGGTAATATTTATCATTATATTCTTTACAGACTTTGTTTAAAGTAACGACTAGCTAATTTCATTTTTTTCATCGTACTTCAAAGGTTAAATGTGAAAATGAAAAGATATTCCTATATATATAGGAAACAAAAATTGCATCAAATGGGTGTTCAAGATTTATCTCATATTCTCATTTTCATTTCTCTTTTTGAAATTGACATCTTCCTCGAAAAAGTGATAAAAGTGATTTTAGAAGTTAGAGGATATGACGTAATAATAATAAAGAAAACATCTTTTAACGGTTCGATCAACAGTTCAATCTACAGTTTTTATCTCTTAATGGTTTGAATTTTTTTTGTACGAGGAATAATTTCTTGTAATATATTGATAAAGATGTATTTATAAAAGTAAATAAATTAATTATGGATGTAATTTTAGGTAAAAATATTCAAGTCCAATAGACTTATCTTCATTTTAAATGAATTATTTAAAACTGTGGAAACTTCCAGGATGATCTAATAAAATTAATCTTCTTTATATATACATACATACAATATGTATATAATTTAGGAGAAAGAAATATCCATTTAGTTAACGATTTTGTATCTTTTTAGCGTAGAACGTGACTATTCGTATCTATCCGAGTTGGAAAAGTTTCTCAGATAAGAAAAATTAGTTTTGCATAGATCGTACTTTTCACAATTTTTCTAATGCTTGAATGCTTCAACTGCAAATTTTTTATATGTTCATAAGAGTAATACGATTACAGCATATTATTGCGTTAACCCAATGTTAATTAATATTAATAAAAGCTAATAAGAAACATTGTACATTTTTCAATTGGAATATTTAGTAATTAACTATATATATATAATTAATTATATTGTCATTTATAATCGTTTAACTCCATAAACTCGAATTAGATAAATCAGAAATAAAAAGTAGGAATAATATTGCTCTGAGCGTTCCGCTGTTGCAATTGATTTTACCTGGAACAGTTTAGCTCCATTACGCGAGGGAAATGGCATAAGAATACGAGAACATACGAAGCTTTTACTATATCCTTATCTAAAGCGTACCATCAATCTCTACTTCTCCAACAGCTTAGCGCGATGTATTAATCATAATTTCAGATTTAACGTTTGGAGAACACTTTCTTACTTGAATTGCACTTAAACTGTTCGAGGAGTAGGCTTTAAATTATATCAACGTAAATTGCTGCTGTACCGTGAGTTTACTACACGACTAACCACTTTCATTGTGACTCCACTGGAGTATTAGGATATTATCAAGAAACCGTGCAGTTTAGATCTTTAATGCTTGATATCGATCTTTATATTCCGTATTAGATTATACAACGCGTTTCGAGATAATCATTTTCTATAGGAGCTTAGAAACCTCTGCTTAACCGATATTTTTAATGTTCCAAAGGTAGAAACGTTATTTCTTTAACAGGTTGACTGCCACGCGTGTTTTCAAAGAAATCTCCGTCAGGCCACGCGTGCAGCAGTACCAAGCCTTCTCTGCTAGGTGCTCCCATTGATATTTTAGTAATGCGAGTCGCTCATGCGGTGGTCTCAAGAATGATCTTTCGTTTCGTTTGTTCGCAACATTAAAACTACTAGCTGCTGTTGAATATAACGAAGGAAAGTGTGGTATAGATTATTCCGACCAAATGGTTTCTTATGCCACCACAATTAGAAAAGGAATCAAATGGTACAGAAAACTTGGCATTCGACTCCTTCTGGGAATTTCTGTTGTAAACGCTTTGACGGTTTATAAAATTGCAACAAGGAAGAATATAAATATTAGAATATTTAGACAATTATTAGTTGCAAAACTATTAGGGTTGTCTGAAAATACAAAAATCTCTGTCTTTGACGGAGTCGGCATAATATCGCCGTTCGGAAAAATGATTCCGGAAGAAACACCAGATGCGCATGCAAACTATGTTATGTAAATAAAAGACGTCGAATGGACCGAACAAAGGCACAAGAGAATTTGAAGAAAACAACAACTTATTGTCCAAATTGTCCCGACCAACCTCAGCTATGTATAGAATGCTTTAAAGTTTTACATTCTAAATAATTTTTTAATAAACCATTTTCGTATTACTTTTATAACAATTCAACAGTTTTATTATTATGGAATATCTTTTCAAATACCTACGACGATCCTTCGTAAGTAGTCGAATAAGCGATATCCGAATATGGGTTACGTGGCCCGACCAGAAATTTTGCTGACACCCGAATACGGGTGTCGTGGCAGTCAACGTGTTAAAACATTGTTATTGAAATCTTTCCTGATTAACATTAGGATCTACCAATCTACAATATTTAAATAAATATTAGCTCATTCCATGAGTAATATCGTGTTTTCATATCTAATTTCATAGAATGTTAAAACATAAGAAATGCTACTATGTATATATAATAACATAGGTGATTTTAGTAACAGTTACATAATGAAAATAAATGGATGTATGAAATCATGTTTTCATTTTAATAAAAATCAACATTAATTTAGTCGAAAACAATTCTATAGTTTTAGTAATTGTAAGAATAAAAATATTGGAATGCGCCCTTTTGGCGGATTCGGTAGTTCTATTGTTAAAAAACATAAGATAATAGAGAAGTATTTATTTTCTTGCAACTTTTGTTGTTGGTTATATTCCTATTTTATTTCAATGTATTGTTCTCAAAAACAGGATATTATAGTTTAGCGTTAACATAGTCTCGTAGGAAGTAACGAATCTTTTATATCATGGAACAGCATTTTATATAGCGCTAAATCTGTTGAATCTCAATCCTTACGCACGAACGTTGGCCCTTTTGCACAATCATCTTGGATTAGTATCATTAGTGAAATTTTACAAGGTACAAGTTTTAAATTATCAATTGTTTTACGTAATAAATCAAAATTTGATAAAAAAGAAAATTAGGTAAAATAAATTGTAATAAAATTTTACAAATTACAAAATCATTCGATTATTTTATTTCATTATTTTTATTTTTATATGCGAGAATTAGTGAAATTGTAAAATTATAAAAAAGAAATCTAGCCTATAAATTTTACAAGTCAATTCTACGAATGGTAAATCATTCGATTATTCTATGTAAGAAAGTATATATTTGATTCATATTTCATAATTAATAAAATTGTAAAATTAGGAGAAACAAGTGCGTAACGTAAATCTTGTCGCTTATCAATTCACTAATATCGTTAATCAGTAGATCATTATGCAAAGGGGTCCAAGAATGGAAAGAAGTTACGCTAACAGAATATAAAATGCATCACGTAAAAAAAATAGATATTTTATGTTGTAAATCCATGTAAAAAATTAAAAACTTTCTGTTTTTATATTAATATACAGATTCTCTTTCACGAATGAATTGATATAAATGTATACGAAGGAGGTTGTGACGGGTCACGATAATTATCGTTTAAGAAGCAATCACGATGAACGTTTCGTCAAAACAGACAGTCCTTGGAAGAACACAACTGGAAGAATATAGACGAAAGATGGAAACATTCCCTTAGTATCAGAGTGACAACGGGAAAAAATTTCCAATGGACGGCCCGATTGCCTGTTTCAATGTCAGTAGTAATCTTTTATTTATATTCTTTCGATGCCGGTATCAGACATGGCGCTCTTTTACTGCCCTTTAGCCCGATTTCTGTCAACGATTGGACAATATTTACACAAAATGTTCCAGATTCTTTCAAACAAAATTTGTCAATATATTCTATGAATACAAATAAGAAACAAATGTTCTAGATATAATTAGGTCGTTTGGAGCTCCAACGATAAGTTATAACTGAATGTTTATGAAATTTATGAAAATCGTAAGGGTGTAACAATACACAAATTACAGATAACGTGTAAAAATAAATATGTACTACATGTATAAATAAGTGAATATATACTATCGTGTTATCCAGGCGCTTAGGTAGACTTATGATAGCTATATAATAGTATATGAATTTTTTAGTATACAAATTTTAATTGCAATTTAATTATTAGGGGAAATACTTATCAGCACCTTATGGAAGCAAATTTAAATTCTGTTCAAAAAGTTACTAATAACATATACTTTTTGTAACAATTAATTTACGATTGAATTGTGTTTACACACTGTCAGGAAGAATATCGATAATTTTTGTGTAGTAGAAGAAACAGTATCAAAATGCACTTCGAAGAATAGCAAAATTAAATTTATCTCTATCAGTTTTAATTTTATTTACACATATCCACAGAATATACTGACAAAGTTTAGCCAAAGGATGATATGTAGAAGCAGAAACTTAAAATATATAAAGATCTCTGTTAGTGCCTAGATAGTGATAGTAGCCATATTACTTTGGTGTTAACATTTGTTGCTAAAGATGGAGAAACAGATTTGTTTCTGTGAAACTGTAGATTTCATCATCCGATTATATAAAATGTAGCTGCAATGATGGAATAATCGATCATGAGATAATTTTTTGTGCAAAAAGTAAATCGAAAACATGTAGAATGAAACTTTGTCCTATAGTATTTCCTTTCCGAGAACATTGATTTTAAAAAATCATTAAATAAAAATATACTTATTTAAGAATTGATAAAATGTTTCTGTCTTTATAGATATTAGGAACATTAGTAGAAATTACAAAATAGAAATAGTACCTATACATCGTACTTTGTCTATAATTCGTAACAGATTTATATCGGCATGATGTATAGATCTATATACATACGTAGTATATAGAGAAAGATAGTAATTCACATAAGATACATTTTTAGATATTTTATTCATTTATTAATTTATTCGAGACCAGAATTCCTAATATTATTCCTTTTTCCAAATGCAGTTTTTGTTTCTATTTCGTCGACCATGTTGAACGAATCAGAATCTTAGGAAAACCAAGCTAAAGATAAATAAGTTCAAACTATGTTTTTGATTTATTTTTGTAAGAGAAATCATCTCAATATCTTTATAGTAGCGTCATTGCAGTTACACTCTATACGTACTTTTCATATAGCTATAAATAAATATGAAACAGACATAATAGGCATAATTACACGTTAAAACAATGACGTAAATGAGGTAATAGTAATTGTTGAACAATTACCGGAGGTATTCGAGAATCATTTAACGAAGATTGCAAAACATCGATATTCGAACATTATAAGAGGATGGATAATAGCACTGTTACAAATATACATACAGTAGAACCTCTGATATCCAAATTTTGGTATTAATTGTAGCATATGCATATATAATGCTGGTGAAAACGAGTTTTAATCAATGAATTTTAACGACTAAAGCTTGAAATATTAAAAGTACTCTTGAAGATAGTGATTAATATTAACGAAATTAATTATTGATATTATATATGAGACTAACCAGTTGATGTAATCTGAATATGAATATCTTATCATAATGGAACACACGAGAATGTTGAAAACTTTATATAAATTAGTTGCCAAAGAAATTAAGTAGACGTTTTCCAATCCTTTAATCTGCAATAAGGTTGATATAATCCCATAAAATGTATAACAAAAAATATTCTTGAGAAATGTATAGATTAATCGTCAAAAATATCAGGTTATACCAAATTCATCAATCTTCAAGTAAAAAATGCCATATATTGAACTATATTTACATGTTCAATCTATTGTTATTATTCTTTTATAGTATAACACGTACACGTGAACATTTTCTTCTCCGAATAGAGAAGAATTCATCTTCTTGTCTTTTAAATTTAATTAACAAAGGTTCTACTGTACCAATTCAAAGTTTGTAAAACAGTCCTCCCCACTTAACAAATTGTATTAAAGCGCATTAAAACAATCTACACAAATAAATTACATAAATAAAGTACACGCGTTCGACGTACTAATTCTCAACAGTACAACCAAAGGGTAACTTAAACCATCGCAGTAATTGGAAGCATCTCGATGAGGAGCAGAAATGGAAAAATGTTTTCTATTGGACGGCGATCAATTGTATCGACGAGGACACAGGTTGTTCCAAATATTCCGATCATGATGCGCGATGTTGAAATTTAGAGCTCATAAACGTCACGTCCGTTAGGTCTACCCGCAGGAGGGCGACAGGTACCCGGACTAGCATAGGAATGGATAATGTGTACCCTGAGGCGTACATCGCTGGCACTTCGGCCACCATCCCCTCGTGTTCTCCTTGAGAAACTCACCGTAGTCTTGCAGCAGCAGTAATGGAAAAGCTTGACGTAGGCGCTGCGAAAATGCCGGTCTGCCACACAGTAGAGTAAATTGTTGAAGCAGGATTTCGAAAGAGCAAACCAGGCCAAATTGTAAAAAACACGAGCGCTTATCGGTCGGAAGGAGTTAACGCAGACAACGATACCGAACGGTAGCCAGAATATCACGAACATCACGCAGCTGTACATGTTTGCCTTGGTCAGTTCGTAGTCCCAGGAGAAAGCGACCGGTGGCTTATAGGAACCCCGGGTAGCGTGTCGGACTCGAATCACCAGCTTTACGTACAGGAAGGTGGTCATTAGAGTTGGCAAACCTACTAAAACCGTAGCCCCGATTATTTGTTCCATGGCTATCCCACTGAATCGGCGACGGCAGAAGTCCGGTCCTACGTCCAACGATGATTGCAGAACTACCGTCATTACAGATATCAGCCAGACGCTGATGATGGTCACTGTTACACGGCTTGATGTCAATACGGCATACCTGCAAGTATCATGCGTGTGAAATAAAAGTCTTGACAATAATTTTCTTTGAAAAAATATTTTAATCGTTGGAATAAATATCCTGATAGCGATAGAGGTTCCCATTTCACATGTATCTAAATGCAGCCTATCTACACATGTGTGGATGTATCCGTGGTTCAATTTGTATAATTTTTAATATACGTACACTTTTGTATTAACGTATCCATACTTTAATTCATAAAATCTGTTAGTCGTATCAACAACATCAAAATAAACGTGTATATTAAATTGCTACGTAAATTCTGTAGTCCTCCTCGTTTATATAAGGAACCTGTTTCACAATGAATATGATACTGTTATAGACATATGTAAGTGTATGGTTCGTGTTTTTAGAGCTTACAAAAGATATGAATAATGTATTTTCATTAATCTCCTTTTAACCAAGAACTTTTTTATAGTAACAGATTTTCATCTTCCTCGAGCATTATGAAACAATTTAGATGGAAAAAATTGAACATAATAATTTAGAATGTAAAATAGAGTCAGCGTATTTTTTTAATGATAAATCTGAAGATGTTTATAAAAGAAATATAATGCATTATTCACATATAGTGGCTTACGAAAGTATCCTGACACTTACCACAGAAATTTTTTATGGATATATTATTCAATGTATGATATACAAACATTTTAAAATTTCATTACGCAGCTGTCATACTTATAGTGATAAAATCTGAAACAAATCCGAAAGTATATATAGAAGTTACAGGATATTTATTACAAATAGACAACTAATAAAACATTGATATATATGATATATATATATATCATACATGATATATATATATCATATATACAATACATGATATATATATATATATGAATAATGGTTTTAAATATATGGTAATTATTTATATATGAAGGTATACCTGGCTGATTTTAATGTCTTTGAAATATGTTGTCAAGGTCAACCTTGCGGTGGACGAATATTAGTCTAACCTAACGTATAATTCATTGATTTATCTTACCTTATTTATACTAAATATGATTAACATCATAAATTAATTGGGTTTAGGTTTGGCCATATAAAAATGCGGTCAGCTATCTGCCAAAAAGAAGTGGATACTAAATTTAATTGAAGTTTTTTTTAATAGAAGAGTTATTCCAAATCATGATCATGACGATATATTTCAAGATCATAAAAATTGGTGAGGTATGCTCTCGTGTAAATAATTACCAAACATATACTTGGTACTAAAGATGGTCTCAGTAACGTATTTTACTAATATAATTAATAATTAACTGTTCAAATACTTTGTTGATTTTTGTAAAGTGTTGATGCTTGCAATAAATATTTTGTAACTTTTACGTACACTTCCGTTCAGAGGTATTTAGTTCCATTCACGATAAATCGACTTATTGTTAGGTGATAAGGGAAAGGAAAATTTTTCATTTCTACAAGATAACTATCTAAAACAGATAATAAAGGTTTGAAGTAAAAACTTGCAAACGTTATAACTTGCAAAAATTATAGAAAGATAATGAGTTAAAGCATCGATCTTATAATATCCTAATTTAAATTTCATTATGATACTTCTGTGGTAAGTTGGATAGAAAATTCCGATTGATATTTGCACCTCAGAAGTCTGCCTACAATCCAAATTCAATTTATAGATTTATTTACAGCATTAAAAAGTTAATAACATAAATATCCAAAATTAATTGGAACAGTTATCGAAAGACGTGATGAATATGAATGAGAATGCTTAATTTAATTATATCGTATGTGTACATATAACTGATGAGGTTATTGTAATATTGATATATATATATTTTTTATAGTGTAAGATTTCAAATAAAATAATAATGTTTAGAGGTTTTAGTATTTTCCTAAGAATTTTTTAGGTTTACCTAATTTCTTATAAGTGTCTTAACACTTATGGTCGGTGATATGTATTATCAGGTTTATTTCTTTTATTGGCATAGTCGTAATAATCGTGTTTCGTTATAGAACTACAGAAATCAAAATGTTTCATATAACATGCTCGATACAAAAGTAAATAAAACAAATAATAATAATTTACTCTGGTGAAACTCATGCATCAACCTGCTGCCAATATAATCTTAATTTTGCATCACAAACTATTCCAGTAAATGTACTTACACATATACTTCAGTATTCATGTAATAAAAGTTATACAAATTAAAATAAGGATATATTAATATGTGTACACGAATATGTTAACATATCATTTTAATCATGTTTAAAGTCATAATTTCTGTCTAATACTGTTTTGTATTTATGAAACGTTCAACTATTTCTTGATCAAAGAAATAGTTATTAAAAAAAAAAATATCGATGAAAATTAATGGATCTTAGGTACACGCAAATTTGAGACAAGAATGCACAGAGCATTATCGTGGAATTTGAGATACACCGAAATATGCGTGGAATCTCAAGTATTCCACAGATCGACTAAGGATAAAGTCGTTATCTAATGCAAGAGCTTTGAGTCTTCACACACATTGCAGTAGATAGGGGTTCCGGAACTCTGTCAGCTACGAATTTCACGCTGTTAAACTACGGGAACGTGCCATAGAATGTGAAATTAGGAACTCAATCGTGACATTGGTAGGGAACTGCAAAGCAGATCCACATCAAAGTCAAAGTGTCAAAAGAGATCCGAGGCATAGCACTGGTGGAAATAGCTTTCTATCCGGGCGTAACTTGACTGTGACCGAATCCATTTGTCGCTTCGATTGCTGTATGGACGATGATGAAATATCATGCCATTTTGTCACTAATTTCCATGTGCAAATTGTCCGTCTACGCAAAGTGTCTTTCGTGTAACGGAACAAGTGACTCCTTTTGGAAATAGGTATTACAAATACAGATGGGTTTTCATTATGTGTAGAATGTGCAGAATCTTAATAATTATGGTGATTTATGTTAACAATAAATGTTGAAATTTTTATATTTTTAAAATTGCTATTTGAATGCTGAATTAATTCTTATAACTTCGTAAATACTTCCCTATCTACAATGACTCACGAAGGTCTTTGGATACTTGTCATAGGAAATTTTTCTGAACAGATATATATATGTCGGATTGAAGTCAGGATTAAGGAGAGGGACGTTTAATGAATTTTCATTAGGGTTGGCCATTGCCGTGATACGATGAAGAGTTTATTAGCACAGACTTATTAACAAGATTAGGCACTCGTAGCACTAGTGATAATGATCTTAGGTTCGAAACGAATCCGCGGTCCACGGGACTCTTTTATTCTTTACTCGTAGGCAACGCCTAGGTGGTACTCTCAGTTAGCCCGCGAAGTAAGCACTCTATCGAAATGATACCTTAGTCGATGAAATCGTACTCGAAGCTCTCACGGTGACACTGTCTAGGAAAAACTGCCCCACTCTCTAGCGGCACCAGGTCTTTTATATTCGTGGAGACAAGTCTTCGTTCAGAGAGCGAGGGAAATTGCCGTTGTTGTTAATTGGTCAGTCTTTGGAAGTGTCCTTCACGGAAAAGACTGTTTGCCTATTTTCGTTAATCAAGGTTTAAGGTTTATGACGGGTCGATGTTTTGCGAATATGTCTCGACAACCGGCAATCGACCTACCCATGGAATAGAGTCTGCTTATGACGAGCCATGAGACAGAAATCATTAGTGTGCTTACTGTCGAGTGCCATTACAACTATTTCTTTTTATGGAGGGCTATAGACTTTTTCATGACTTTGTTAGAAAAATGTTCGTCCCTTGACCGCGGCTACGTTCGGTGACTGGTTGTCACCTCGAACCCAAACTCATTCTCATAGATTGCAGGCAATTACAATCGGGCTGAAGGACGGTGATTGTTTAACTACGGCTATGGTGGAATCCAAACTACAATATTAGGGGTTTTTCCCCGGTTTCAACGGAAGGCTCCGGTGTCTCTCCATCTCCGACATATATATATGTCGGGTTTGACGTTAGGTTCATGAATGTGTAACGAATCTTCATTCGGACTAGCCATCGTTGTACAATAGAAATTACATTTACCGGTATAAATATTGATTTTTACAAAGTTTGACAAATAACCATGGTGATTAAACACTCGAAATGTTAGTGACAATATTCTTAGGTTCAATAACGAATCCACGGTCAACGGGGTAACTCTTTCTTAAACGTAGAATATATTTTGAAGCACAAAGTAACGTTTGCTGTGACGTTCGGTATAATTATGCACGTAAAGACAATATGCAAACTCTCCAAGTAATTTGTACTACAGTATTTTATTATTGACATATTGCAGATATGAGGCAATTTAATCGTCATATTTTTTATCATGCATTATATTCACAGAATGTATTTGGAAGATGATCGTGTGATCTAATTTCCTAAAAAAAGGAAACTTTTTGCTCGTTACCATTCTGCATTACCAGCCCAGAGAACAATGGCGTATTTACGATCCCAATTCAAAGGTGTCTGCACTAAAAGCTCGCTGAATTCTGTATTGACGTGTTAACGAACCGGCTAAAATAGTGATTATGGTCCCTATGCTTTGTGGTTTAATCCTAGCCTTTAAAGAAGGTATTCAGAGCGTCAATTCGTTTTCGTTAATTCGAATTAACGTAAGTCAATTAAAAATATAAAATAGTTTGTAATTTGCAAAATTATTTCATATGTAATTATTAGTAAAATTGGAGAATAATATCCAATGTAATTCATTAAGAACGAAGCAATGAACTAATGCTTCAAAAAACATTATTGATACAAAATGAGGGTAAAGTAATTTACAATATATTATTGGGCTGTTCGAAAAGTTTGTAACATTTTTTTTTTTTAAATTTCTATCAAATACTAAAATGTCTGAACTTGCTCTTGGTTGAATATTAAACAGGAACATCGAGAATTCATTGATAAAACAGGTTTATTAATAATACAATGTTGAATTATACATATATCCAAGAAATTTTGAATTAGAACTGAAGTGTTCATCTATATCATTCACTGAACCTAGTACAGTTTTATTGGATGTTACAAAATTTATTCCACAGCCATAGTCAAGAAATTAAGTACTGTAAAAAGCTGTAAAAACTATGTGATGAAATTTATTACCGAACAAGAAAAATGTTTGAAGGAAAGACTCGTGTTATTATATATAGCAAAAAGTCTAATTTTAGTTAAATCTTAGTTAACTTTCCCTATGAACCGTTTTGAACAATCTAACATTTTATCAAGATATAAAACTTATATTGAAATAACAGATATTTCATAGAATTTCACTACATAAATTAAAAATACAAAAAATTTTAAGATTTAAGTAGAACAGCCTTTTTAAGATTATAGTGACATAAATACTGATAAATATTGATATAAATAATGATATATATATTCAAGAATAAGAATGAAAATACCTAATGGGACACCTATATAAACATAATAATTTAAAATCTTTTCAAACAAAACATAGTTATATTGTACTATAAATTGAAGGGATGCCATACAAAATTTCACAAGATTGTTCAATTTATGTTTTTAAACAACGCAATTATCATTGTGACTCTGCAGCCACATATCATGCCTAAATAAAAACTATGTAGCACACTACTAGGTTGCTTATTCTGATAAGGTGTAGTATACTCAACTACTCAATTACTCAAAGATAGTTGTTACGCCGCGCAACACATCTGCATTCCATCCCGCGCGGCGTGACAGCCAACGGTCTACGTGCCGTCCTTCGAACCCTCCACAGGCCTAAGGACCCACCATAAAGTCGAAATTCTAACTGCATTGTTCGCACACATGTTTTACGTCAATCTGTTTGCCAGAAAGGACTTTCTAATTCCAGAAGTGTTTTCAGCTGGTTTTTTAGAAGGGTCCTTGGGTTTATTATGTGCTCTTAAGAATTACGAAGAAAGCGGAGATATACCTAACGAAATATCTGAGTTTCCCTGTAAACAATGTCTCCTAGGACCCAAGTTGGTAGGAGGTTTCTTCCTCCTCTCTTCCTTCCTAACATTGGTCCCAACCAATCGACATCGCGGATTATTTCCCTCACTTTACTAACTAAAAATGTAAAGAACGAATCCGCGTTCTTCGTTCAAAGGGCACACCCATACCAAGCTTTCCTCCGTATTCACATTAGAATAAGCTTCAGAGTTTGATCGTCTCTCACGGTGCCTAGAGTTCCTGCACTTCCTACAACTCTCACCGTTCCTGTATCTTTCTGAGTTCCTTCATCATTCATCAAGGTGCCTACACGGCCTAGAGTCTTCTAAGGCTCTCACTTATCCAGAACTCCGACAGTTCCTATAACTCTCAAGGGCCTAGAGCGCCTAAAGCTCTCCTTCTCTCATCCAAGACTAACCCTTCTCTCGTTATCTGTATCTTAATCAACGGCGTTACTACTTTGTGTGATTGTATAAAGTGTTGGAAATATACATTATTATAACTCTGACTCCCAGTGTTATACCGCATTAACCACCCCGATTATCCTAACCGAAATACGGGGATCGAACTATTCGTGGTGTCGATTATTCTAATCGTAACGGGAATTTACGACTCCCGTTGACGCGTATTCTAACGACCGCGTCTCCCCGCGATAGTACGAATAAAACAATAGTAGTATATAATGAGATTAAATAATAAAGAATATAATAAAGCACATACGTGGAACTTATTTTTTTACAAAAATTCAGAGGAATATATGTCTGAACAGGGTCGAAGGGTTTAATTTCTCCAAAAGTTCATAAAATTGTAAGATCTATATCTTCCAATTGTATATACCAAAACACTTTAGTCAATTTGTTGTAATAATATATATAAATTTGACTTATATTCAAACTAATGGTAAATTAGTAATTAGAAATTAGTGTTGATTACATTTTTATGAATATGCTATAAATTTCAATTATTTGTTAGAAAACATAGCAATAATATATTTCATTATTTATAATATATAGGTAATATTAAGTACATGCATACACCTACTGGTTGTATTAATTTGAAATTGTTCTATCAGTTGGAAAGGGCCTTTTTAATCACTCTTATAATTCAACAATTGATGAATTTGTAAAAAAAGAATTCGTTAAGTGATAGAAGAGTTCTATAAAGTCTGATGACTATAATAATTACATAAAAATAAAACATAGAATTCAATAATATAAATTAATAGAAAAATTTACGTATAAAATGTTCCATTAACGTAATATTGGTCTTTAATGGATTAAAATACCTATATCAATCATCAAATGATAAATAAAAATAAATCTATAGAAATGGCTGAATGGAAGGATACGGAAAATTGATCGTTGTCTATTTGCTCACGTTTTGAATACACGATCTATTACGATATTAATTTTAAATATGGGTGATGACAAGACAAAGAATGAATTGCTGAACATGCTGCACGAGTAACTTCTCAAACATTGTTCTTCCCGTACGATAGTATAATTTATCTACCTCAAAAGAGATATCGTAAATCTCTTAAAATCAGATCTTCATAAAACCTGATCAAGCAGAATTTACGTGCTCCATGTACCTACTGGTAGTTCGAAAATACTGTTATCGATTCTTGTAAACGTATATCGGAAAAGATTCCTGTTCCCTAAAATAGAGACCTATATAACAATAACTAACTATACGCAGTTGAGCTTTATTAAAAAAATCCGTATTCACTGAAAATGGCAGCTATAGCTATTTGTTGTTCACGAAGATACGATATGAAAGCTATGAACAAGTCGAGTATTATCATACTTCTCTAGGGCGAGTAGCCTGTGCAACGAAGCAACGGAGAATTCAAAGGAATCCTCGCAATTTCGTTTTGAACATAAATTCGAAAAAATTTAAAATTTTCACAGAAATTCAAAAGTAGAAGCGATAAATTTCTGTGACTTTTTTATATGAAAGTCTGAAAGGATCGTGCATCTATTCTCGATCGTTAAGCGAATGCATGCAACTGGATCGTTCGTAGATCTAACTATCCACGGCATGGCTATACGTGCAGGTATAAGCTTTACTTGGAAAGCATTTTAATCCCTTGTGGCCGCATTGTTGTTGGCAACAATAGTACTTAAAATTACGGTCGATTCTCTCCCTGCTAGTGTTTAGCGAAGCAAAAGATAAAGCGAATGCAAAGGAACAATTGCTATTGCTGCATTCCTCTTTACTGTAAGAACAATAGCTCTTTTTTAAACAATCTCTCGTCCCTTTCAATTGTAAACGTTTCATATACCTTGTGTACTTTGTGCAACTGCTTTCGAACTTTAAAAGAGTAAAGATTGGACTTTAAAGAGTATATAGGACGTACATCATAATGGTATCCACGATTTTTCGGTTATGCAAAGTACTATTGAACGTACGTCGTACTTGAAGTCTACAAACTTACAATGTTTTAGAAATTGGAAATTTTGAAAGTCCTTTCTGTGTTTAATGTTTATATCGCATGAATACAGAAATACGTTCCACAATTATTTAAATAATGGTAATTTTCTAAATTTATCGGAAATAGAATCTACGTTCATATTTTCTATTCCTAGTGATTCCAGATTACTGTAATAAATTATAATGTGAAATATTTGCCTAAAAGTATAAGAATATAATTGCCTAAAAGTTTCTCAATAGAACTATTAAGAATTTGTATTACATTTTAGAGAAGTTGTGAGATGCTTATAAAGTATATATTTTCTCTTTTAATATAACCGAGGAAATTGAAAAAAATGTACTTTGATGCATAATTGATCATGTTTGTTAAATAGTAATAGAATATATTATAGATAACGCTTAAAAACATTTATCTAGAAATGAAAAATGAAATGTATTTATTAAATGATATATTGTTAATTGCTAATCTATTATTTACATTTATATATTTAATTTATTTGAAATACTATTAACTAGTTTATACCTTTGAAACGAATTTCGTAATTGATTCTAATTTATTTTATTACGGCAAATTTGTTTTTTCTTTTTTATCGAAGAGAAAATATTTTTAAAATCTGTCCAATTTGCAAATTCATATAATGTGCAATTAGCATAAAATTTTGTTTATATAAGTTTTTTTATCTTTATGAAAAGATTTCACCCATTTAACTAGGTTATCAATAAAGACATATCTATTATTCTATAATTTCTACTTGATATTTGTCATAAATAATTAAGAAATCGTGGATATCATTGTGATCTAAATTCTTTCGTTCTAATAATTATTTGTGCTCACTAGTGACGTGTCATAAATTACGTGCTGCTCACTAATAGCCGCGTTTGTATCTTGGGCAGCTAATTATTAGCAGCAGCAGCTATTAGGGCAGCAATATAATACAAGAGAAATTCGAAAAAAGTGAAAAAATTTTTCTAGTAAGTAATAAGTGCAACAGAAGGAAGAAACGCTGTCATGCAACTTTTGTTGTATCTTTTTTCATCTAAATGTATTTATATTTGCACGAATTACCATAATTAAAGTTTGAGTATAGGGGATTTATTATTCGTTAAACTTGTATCGTAGAAATTATAAAATATTACTAGAGAATATACGATATTTTTAAAGCGAGAATAGAAATAAAATTTAGAGATTATTGAAAATCATTGTAAATAAAAGATGTTATTACTTTAAATGCTTCTGTAATTGTAATTACGTAAAATTAGGTTAAATTATATAAATGTAAAATTCTAAAATGAGATTATCATAAAAATAAAAATTGAGTATCCTTCCCTCACGAAATAGGTTCTAAACTAATCGAAAGAGAAATAATTTAAAATATTGACAATATTATACTTGAATTAAAATGGAAAGATAATTTTAAAGAAACTAACGTACAATATTAAAATAAATATCTCTGTAAAGTTATATCAACGAATCAACAATATATTTCATGATTATTACGACAGCAATGCAAGATCCACGTTCTTAGAGCATCTTCTATTGATAATGATTTTCAAATCATCATGTCAACGAATTTAATAATAGGATTTTATCAATTATCTATTAATAAAACCCGAAATTCTAGATTATAGCGAAACTTATTTCTACGTATTAAAATTATTACGATATCATTGATCAGTATTGTAAGCCCCTAATTTGCGTCAAGTGACGTTTGTTACGTCCCAAACTGATTGTGCTTGGATCGCGAACTAATCGGGTTAACGAGTAATCGGATTACGATGCGATTACATTAAGAGGGGTTGGCTTTTAGTTTTTCAACATTAATTAGAATCGTTCATAGAAATCAAAGATTTATTTGATTCTCAACATTACAATGACTACTCTTTAGATACTCTTTTCTTGTGAACTAAAATATCTAGGATTTACGTAACAAGATGTATTAAGTAAACGTTAAAACGAAACAAAGCAAAGAGAGAAGCAAAAATTGAAAATCGTTCTTGATTTATATTAAAGAAAGAATTACTTTTTCATCCATACCGTTACCTTCCATTCCTTTATTTCTTATTATGTGCATGTAATCAAAGAATTATTTAACTAAATATTATTTTAATGGTTTTAACTTTTATCTCTACGCATATAGAACTTCTGGAGTTTTTTGACTGGAAAATATATACAAACAATTTGTTTAAAAATATTCAGATTCTTCATTCAGAAATTAAGTGTTAAAATTTAAATGTTTGTAAAAGCGGTGATATTTTGATGTAATAGATCCAATAAATATCGCTAGCACATGGTTCCTCTTTCCCTTTCTCGTCTGTTACATTTTTATTTTGTTGAACTTCGCATAAACGTTTCACTCTTGAAATGTGCACATTCGCAATTTTTATTTCGGCTGCAGCATCATTACAATTATCATTAACCCATTGGCATATACAGTGTCTCGTGAAAACCTTTGGACACGTGCCACAGAAAGATTTGATGTATATTTATGTTGTATGTATTATACAGGGTGGTTAGTAGTACAAGCAGAAAGGGGGTGATTCTAAGTGCACGCGTACCGAGCGAAAATTCAAAGTCGATTTTCTCGAAAACAAAGCCTCAAACGAAAAATTTTTATTCTATGTTTTCGACTTCTTTCTTCGCGTAGAATTACCCCCTTTCCGCTTGTACCATCAGTTACCAACCACCCTGTATAAACTCCATTAGCACTGATGAAACGCTACTGACATGATTATATTGGTAAAGTCAAACCAATGTAAAAATGTATGTAGAAATTATAAGATATTCACTGCAAATGTGTATTTAGTAAAAAGTTAATGTACAGCGTAAGTAGTCATCTTAAACATATGATTAAAAAATGGTTACATTGAATACTGAAGCTTATTAATATAATGCATAATTGTCTGTTTAAATATATCCTGCGAAATATGTATTTGTACTAAATATCTTGTAGCTTCTATGTACAATTCAAATTCATTTTAAAGTTTAGCAATATAATCATAATACACGAGTTTCATAACAATGCTAACGAAGCAAAATGTTTTCTATAACACATGCATTTATAAAAGATTTCTACAAGTGTTCGAATACATACTTTAGCTACTGTACATTTATTGCATACATTGTACACATATTTATTATACACATTGGCAGACAGTTTGAGACATTATGGTTGTTTCTTACTAATTCGGATTTTAGCAGTTCAAGAGTTCAATGCTTAACGTTTCCAGGGCTAAATACTTTTTGAACAGTTGGAAAAGATTTTTCATGGATTATTAAAAGTAATAAATGGTAATTTTGATTGCGAAGAAATGGTTTACACAGGGACATTTAGCAGAGAAAAATCATATGTCAATGGGTTACAATTAAAATTGATCAAAAACGATGGTTTGTACGTTGAATTGTAGCCAAGTATAGTATGAGTTATAGTGCTTACCTTTCGGGTGGTAAACATAAACGAGTATAATTTTCTGCAGCTATAGTGGCCAACGTCAACACCGTCACGAGGAAGCAAAGTGCTTCGAGAGTACATTCAAATCGGCATGTGCTTAATGACTCTTCATGTCCTGCCAGGATCACAATCACTGATACCGGTATTACAAGGCCTGTTACTAATAGATCTGCCAATGCAACGTTCACTAGAAACGCATTTCCTGGAACAAGAGAATATAGTTTGAAGTTAATTAAAATGGACTACTGTATTAGTTAATTGTTAGATGAATTCTGAGAGTATCATATGATTGATATGCATTCAAGAAACAATGAAGTAATCCAAAGTAATTATTATTGTGCGCGATACATTATATCGAACGTTGTTGAATATTCATGTTCACAGTACATGGCATGTATTTTTATATGTATAAGTATTATCACACGTTTACATTTCACATAGGACATAGTAATCATATGATGAAAGAATTAAAAGTTTGACTAAAACAAATATAAGCGACTTTTTGATAATTTGTTTTGATCTATTTTCATCTAAATTTTATTATTCTCATTTTCAACAATTTATTTAAGGTGAGCACTTTTGGAAGGTCTTGCTATTTTGAAATTTTAAATAATTTGTGGCTCTGCATGAACATGTTATTCATATGAAACGTGTTTGATTGCTTTACTTTCATTTAGGGATAGTTTATAACATAAAACTCTATTCATCCATTTTTTATTAGATTAACACATTTTTTGTGTCACAAGCAATGCGAGATTTTTAAATGTATTGACTTTAGAAATTGACTTTAGAAGACTAATTCATGTTTTTATAATGTATGGATAAAATAATCAGTACGCTGAATTCTATAAACAATTTGACATTTATTTACTATCTATATTTATTATTTATTAATTTATTATTTTACCAAAATTAAAATTGTACAATGTAAGTTACATACATTACAGTAAATATAAATATGTACACAGGTATTAAATCCAACTATGTATTTACCTTTTGAATCTTTATCATGTATCTATGAATCTTATCATGAATCTTATCATGAATCTTTTGAATCTTAATCATGTATCTATGTTATTAATGCGTTCAATGCGGGAAGGTTCCTACGATTCCTACTCTCTGTGACGAATATTGAAAAAAAATTGTTTAATTGATTTTACGTCAAAGATGTCGAAAACAAATGTTAGATTGTCAAAAAATATTTTTAGAGAATGATGTCGACAGACGTATAGACGTTGTTACTGAAGTCGTTGTTACTCCTCCATACACGTGTGCATGATACATATAATGCCTCAACATTGAATATGTTAGGCATAACTTCATTCGTTTCATTCGGAGATTTTTTATAAATAATTATTCAATATCAAATACAGTTCCACACTGAACGAAAATTATTTTACATTATTAAAAATAAAAATTAGTTATTTACAAAAATTTTGAAAATACATTTAAATTTAATATTAATAGCAATATTAACTTAAACATAATAATTAATCTTGCTATTGGTATATTTAAATTTAATGTGCACACAACGATCTAATATACAATAAAAAAAATTGTATAATAACATTATTATCGTAAATCATAATATGCATGTAATTTAATGAAATATTTTTACGTAAGAAGTTTACAAAATAAAGTGCAGAAAATAAAATTATCATGCACGGACTCCATCCATATACACAGATTAATATATTATAGCATAAAACACGAGTGTGTTGAGCCACCTAGTAAATTATGCAAATCCATTCCGCAAATTAGAAGTTATATACCCTTATAGTCAATCTGACTCGGTATTCCTAAACTAATTTCTCATTAACTTCACTAATCCAATATCTGATATTAGTAGTACATGCGTTAATGACTTATTGTTGCTGCGAACAAAGTTGTTATTCGCAAACTATGTAAGTACTTACGTTAAGTATGCTATTCTAGTACATGAAGATTTAACTTATAAACGCATGATTAGTTAGAAATGTTGTATAATGAAACATTTCGAAATTGTACACTTATATGGTTTAAGGACATAAAAATTCATCCATATTTTTGTATTTTTACTGTACGATTAGGAAAAATGTTATAACATATGTAAATTATATGAACCAGCTATAAATGGCGAAAATAATCATTTAAGTAATACAATAATATCATTAAGTATTAATTATAAGTATTGAAGTATTAAATAATACAATAATAATACAATAAATAAAAAATACAATAATCGTTACTTTCATTAGTCGTATAGAACAATTTTTAAAACATTTTAACATAATAACAAATAATCCCAAATACATAGCTATGAATAACAGTAAAATTTCTATAGAAAGTAAGACAATCAAATAAAAAATAGTATAATTCATGTAACGATCTATCAAATCTTTCAACCTATCTTAAATTGCGATCTTCCTCAAAATAGCTAAGTAATTTGCGACTTCCCTCCAAAATACGGCGCAATTTATGTTTATTTAATATCGTAATCAGGTAATATTAAATGAATAAATACTAAAAATCTTCGACTAAAGATAACAGTAACGGCTCCAGAGAAAATACTTTACGATTTCATTGATGTTTATGTCTGATAGGTAAATATTCTCAATTATTAACTCTTAGTTTAAGTTCACTCCACGGGGTTAATAGGGGTTGGACTATATTAAATGAAAATGTGGAGGTGACGAGGAAGGGGAAACAGTGATAGATTACGTGATGGTGAATATGAAGGGTTGGTACAGAATCACCTTCTTTACAATAACAGGATAAGATCAGATTATCTACCGACGGAAGCAACTATGAGCATAGGAGATACAGAGGAGAAAATATAAATACAGGATTTGATAAAAGAAGGAATAAAACGATACAAGGAAGAGATATAAAACTTGAAGTTGCCAGAAAGCGAATTAAGAGACGATTAAAAAGGACTGAAAATGGTATTGAGGAAAGCAACACGAATAAACAAAATAAGAAAGCACAAAATGGAACAAGGAAGGATAAGGCGATGGGATACGGAATGTTGGAAAATATGTCTTAGAAAGGTCAGGAAAAAACAAGTATAACAGAGTATCATAAGGAGAGAAGGAAGTATAAAACATTATGTAAAGAAAAAGAAGAGTGAAAAACAGAAGAAGAAATGGAAGAGGTAAAGAGTTCTAGAACAGAGGTAGAAATATGGGCATATATTAATAGGGGAAGGAAGAAGAGATAAGAGGTAGGTGCCCGAATAAAGATGGAAGAGTGGAAATAACATTTTAAGAATTTGTTACAAGGAAGCGAAAAAAAACCAGATGTCGAATAGAGAACGATCAAGACAAACAAGGGGTATACAGGAGAATTGGACTACAGAGAAGTAGAACATCAGATAGAAAGATCAAAGAGGAGGGAAGCAGCAGGCGGAGGCGGGATAAAAAATAAAGTATGAATAATTACAAAGGAGAAGTTTGAAGAGAACTAAAAGAAATAATAAACAAAAGTATAGAATGGGCAAGGCTTTCCGAAAGACTGGAGAGAAGGAGAAATAACACACAAAGTAGGCAACTGTAAGAGGATAATATACAGAATATAGTATATAAGACCTACGTAATGATGCCAAAGGAAAGGTTAGGGAAGGAGGTAAATAGAGAGAAAGAAAATACTGCCAGAAACACAAACGGGATTCAGAGGAGGACGAATCACGATGGATAACATACATATACATGTATATTAAGACACACGATAGGAAACAAATACAGAGAAAGGAGAAAAGTTCTGAGGTTTCTTCTTCGATCTAAAGGCAGCCTTCGACACAGTAAATGGGAAAAAGTTGTGGGAAATGAAGAGGAAGAAAAAGATAAACAACCAGCGGATAGAAAGAATAAAGGAAATCGGACTTATTACGCATCTCTGTCTCAAACCTGCTAATATCCAAAGTTTCTCTGTGCCTCCTTTTAATTCTGACCCTGCCGCATATCTCTTTATATAACTCCGGTCTTGTTCACGACTTACATCACAGATTTAGATGAGAAATTGAGAAAGGAAGAGGATGGAAGAAGAGAAATCATGTGCCAAATGCGAAGATGTTCAAAATGATAGTTCTTGGGGAAACTAGAGGGAGGAGAAAAATAGAAAAATGGTCGTGGGAAGGAAGAGAGCTGGAGCCAGTAAAAGAATCATTATGTATCCTAATTTTCCGTTACGGCAAAAATAAACTTAAACTGCGATAATATCCATCGAGACAACGATCTACAGTGAGATCCGTTATAACGAGACGCGATAAAGTGCACGCGTACCGAGCGAAAATTCAAAGTCGATTTTCTCGGAAACAAAGTCTCAAACAAAAAATTTTTATTCTATATTTTCGACTTCTTTTTTCGCGTAGAATCACCCCCTTTCCGCTTGTACCACTAGTTACCAACCACCCAGTATAATGCATACTCACACTTAGTTGCGTAAAGCACCTTGTAATTGCTATTATCATAGCGCAGTCACGAAATTGTTATAGACGATCGGAAGATTTTTTTTAGTTAGGAACAGGTCGATAATTACAGTTCCCAATGGGTATTAGGAATTAATGAAACAGGCTGGAGAGAAGAAGTTTATTGCCACGATAAAAGTGCAGCAGAAGCGGAACAAAATTTTCCTGCTGAATCGCTCTGGCTGCACGAAACTTCGAATTATTTACGTTCGTATCAGTATACACGGGTAACGAAGTGCCGGTGAAAATCTTTCGAGAAAGTGTTTCTCGTTAAGAGTTTGCGAAAGGATGAGCAAAAAGGTAATAACAAAAGTTAAACATAGACTAGTAGTTATAAAGGAAAGAAATTATCGAAACTTTCGTGAAAAGTTGCAATTTGGATAAGGAAACGTTCCGAATTATGTCATGGTCTTCTCTATGGTCTTCTTTCATCTTCTCTGTGCGATACAATGCTTGTTTCTAATAATCTACTACATGATCAGAGGGAAATATTAAGTTATTGTAACTTCTGTTTATCAGAGATAGATCTTCCACAAATTCTAAAATTCCAAATTTACAACGTTTATCGTTAAATTGAGAATTCAGAGAATTCATTGAAGAGCTTTTGCTATTTTATAAAAATATTCCGATCACATACGTATTTTTGCACTCTTTAAATTATTTAATGATTTCTCACAAAATAAATTCTTCAAATATTGAAACAGTTAATATATTCTAATATTAGTAATTTAGTAAGCACTGCAATAATTACGAATTATTATTTTTTATATTCTGATAATCTCAAATACATATCACGCACATTGTTATTATTAAGCAATGCAATTATTAACTATATTTGGTCATATTACTTGTGATACGTTATCCATTGGAGCTAACATAAGTAACATGTTTATGGTGTTCCTCAAATTATAATATCAAGCGGCGAAGAAAGTTATTTAACCAATATACCGCAAACAGTATAATTTTTCTACCACAGAGATAGAAATAGTCTTATTTTCGTAGTATTAAAATGTAAGAATCGTTATATACAGTTGTTAATTATTTTATTCTCACATTTAATTACTGATTATTAGAAGTTTATTAAATAGTTATAATATATTCATGAGTAAATCGCACAAGATCTAGTCTATGTATTGCTATAATTGTAAGATAACACCATATGTGTTGTTCTATGTGTTCCCATGTGTGTGTTTTATTATAATTTATAATATTTCAATTCTATTGGAATGAGAAGCTTCTTTTTCCTTTCAAATTTATATATTTAATACATTAGCATTTTGTTCATTATATTGGTTCCAAAAATCAATTAATTTAGCCATAATAAAAGAAAGATGATAGTCCTTAGATGAATTGATTTTAAAATTACGAAACATTAGAAACAGATGGTGATAATACCTCGTTTCTTAAGTTGATCTTCTACCACCACCGCAGAGATCATGAAAACGTTACCGACACTGCCGCCGACAGCCATTGATGCTAACAAAAGAAGTCTCGCCACTCTGGACCATGCGGAGGATAGAGTGACCGGAGAAATATCAAGATCACTGTCTAAGGAGCTTTCCGCTTTATCCATTCTTATTTCCGACTCGATGCCAATAATTCCAGCCAGCGTGCTCGTTGCACCTGTGTAGGTCGTCGTCGCGTTCATTCTAAAACTGAAAAAATTCGATCATTTGCAAAATATTAAAAACCAGCATATCGTACTGTCCAGGCACACAAAGTTTTATTTTTAAACACGTAAAGTATCTTTATACGTGGCCACGGAACACCACGAGAAAGCAACATGAACGAATGTGCGAGCAGTAAAACTGGAATCGTTTGAAACATTGACCCATACTTTTTAATTAAGGAGAAAGGTGACAAACACAAAAGGATGCTGGGCAATAAAATCACAGCTATACATAGACAAATATCCTACAGCGCCATACTGCGATGCACAGATGTTCCAAATAGATTACAAGGTAAGTATTTTATTTTCTTCTACGGGCTAACGGAATTACGGACATATGGAAATTTGATTTTCTCCCTTGTCACGTATATGTGAACAGAGTATGTAGTGATTTTTTTGGTAAAAAGTTTATCGGAAAACGGCCATTAAATGTTTATTGTATAAGTACATCGTGTAATATGTACATCTTACTGGCCTATTTATTGAAATAGAAATAAATCAATTTATGAATTAATGTAGTATTTTTATTTTAAGAATATCTTATGAAAAATAACTTTATTTTATATCAAGTAAGTTATCCGCAAATAAATTATTATTTCAATTACAATAGCAATGTCAGCGATAAGTGATGATGATCGATGGTTACAAACAAGATGCAAACATTGGAGGTAGCTAATGTAACAGTAAAACGAGAAAGTATAGCATAGAATAAAAACTAATTAGATACGGTTCATCCCACACGCACACGGATCAGTGATGTTTAATTATATTAAATATTAGAGATTAATTTATTTTCATTTGTAGAGATTAATAATGTATTATAATATTAAAGCTGTAATACAATAATTCTACTATTCCTTCAATTTCTATACAGGATGGTTGGTACAGGGTGGTATAAGCGGAAAGGGGGTGATTCTACGCGAAAAAAAGTCGAAAATATAGAATAAAAATTTTTCGTTTGAGGCTTTGTTTTCGAGAAAATCGACTTTGGATTTTCGCTCGGTACGCGTGCACTTTATTGTAACCTTTCATACTCTAAAACAATCGAATATGTTAGGAAGTGTTCATAGAAATTTAATTAGAAGAGCAGAAGTATGTGTTCGGCAGAATGGGCAACATTTTCGGCAATTTTTGTAATAATAAACTTTATGATTACTTCATATTATTTCATTATGTATTCCTAACTTTCCGTTACGGCAAAAGCAAACTTAAACTGCGATAATATCTCTTCCATCTCCTGCCTTTTTCTTTTTATATGTACACAGTAGAGCGTGTGACAGAAAGGCCATTGTCCTTCGTTTCCTCTATTCTTTATTTCTCTTTATCTATTATATATTCTTCGGAGGAACGTCCATAAAACTCACGGAATAAAATGGGAATAAAGCTCACTGGGAATTTGAACGTACGAAAACATCGATCGCAGCAAAGGACCATTTACAAGTGACGCATTCATCTTCGTCAAAACTGGCCAAATCCCAGTGCAAACAGATTTAATTCCGTACGGCTTAAATGGCCACGTTTGACGAAGGCAATCAAGGGAAGCAATTAGCGTACTCGTTGCGATGTAAATTTATCTGATGAAATTCCGTGAAGACAGATCAACAACCTGCTGTTCCACAGCCTTTTGATCACTCATTATTATTCTCCTTTCTTAAATTTAACCTCGATTTCACGCGATCAGATTTCTTCCGCTTTAATGAATTGATTTCACGTTCGAGCAACAAAGAGGAAAGAAATGAAAGAAGAAAATTGAATCAAAAAAAAAGGGAGCACGCGATTCCTTGCTGTTGCACGAAACTCGAAACACGGACTCCGTGTTTGAAAGCAGGAAGGAAATCGGGTTGGAGCGACCCAATATCGGATTATTAGCTGCACGGATGTTGCGGAGATTAAGGCAGACATGCTGACAACCCTAATTGTAAGGTATTGATCAGTGTCTATTACGAAAGTCGATGCTATGTTTTAATAATCATGTGCTACGATCACTTTACGATGCTGCCTCTCGTATCGTAAATTTTTGACGTCGTTTCACCGCAATAAAGTCGTTCAATTTTAACGATGAAGCGCATTTTATTATCACGATATGCTCTCTACGCTCTAGTCGACTAAAAGGGATATCTTGCTGGGGAAAGGATTTTACGATTTTTCTCCATTTTATTTTGCTACATTTTATTGATTGAGGAATTATTTTGAATTGTCAGGAAAATTTAAATTGTCAGAAATGTTTAAAAAATTGTCGGCGTTATGTATGTATTTTATCAATCTTTTGTAAGTAAGCATCTCTTATTTATGAGTGTACGTTACATTATACATTTAAGTATAATTAACAACGCTCGATAAGTTTGCTAGATAAATTTAGTTTCAACACGTATAATATAATGGTAACAATATTTTTTTACACGGGATTAGCATTCTTTGATATAATTGAACAGAAATGCATGGGAGAATATGTACGAATATAAAGGAGCAAAAATATTGCATATATTGCATGTGCAAAATTAATGTCGAGCTACGTATTACATGTTTAGTTTAAACATACATTCATTTATAAAACATATATTTATTTAGTAATTTAATTACTTTAGATATAGAATATTTATTTAATAACGTGATTACTTTAATTAGTTATAAACGTTAAAGGACAATAAACATAGTTTATACACAATACGTGTAGCAGACATTTTCATCAGAAATATTATAGTATTGTGTAAATCAATAATAAAATGTATTTTCCTATATAATATGGAATATTAATATTGTTGCGTAATTTGCTTTAGCTTGCATATTAATAATTTCCAAACTTGTATATTTGGCTACAAATAAAGGTATAGAAAATTTCCTAGAAACATACGCGTATGCAGTTTTATTAGAATGAATGATTAACTCACATTCTTATAACCACTACCTTTAAAATATGTACTTCATACTTGTTGCGCTGCCCTTAAATAGCAGAAATTTTCGTCCAACTTCGATAAAGCTAAAATAAAATGGAACATTACATTTGTATGCCTGCAACAACTTGTTAAAATTTTAATCGATGAAACAAGTGCTTTGTATTTTATTTACTTTGTATTTATTTACAGGCCAAATTTGATGAATTTTATTGACTTTTATCTTTAATGGTCTATGTACTTGCTTCAACATCCCATATTATAATATGCAAATACTGTTGAAAATGAAGAACATCAAAACATTATTTATAATTATTATAAATCACTGTTTCTTTCAGAATGTAATAATATACAATTACCAATTGTTGTTCTAAAATTATTTCTCTAGAAATGTGATGTAAATTGTATAATACTGCGGTAATAATAGCAAATATAATCGCACCGCGTTTCTATTTTTATATCGAACATTTTAATATTATTGAATGATTTATAATACTTACATATGCATATAACTACATGTATTTTTATTATTGAATACGTATAATTATTATTCACAATACATTCACAGCGATATTCATCAATCTTGTCGTTTTGCCTTTGATAATATCTTTAATTTTGTACGATGTACTCTTTTATTTATTTACACCTATATTACAATTAATGTTACAATATTTATACAAAAAACTGTTCTTATTCTAAGACTTTTTTAACTATATTAAAAGGTTTAAAAAGTATTCATTAATTGTACCTACATATAAAAAGGGCAGAATTTTGAGCAAATTTTCAGAAATTTCCATATACTTAATTGCATATAAAGTGTGGAAAAATAAATAATCTGAAGATGATCTTAAATCGAATTGAACCTGCCGTCTATTAATTGCATATAAAATAATTTTCAGCAAATTTTAAATTAAATTTTAGATAAAAAGTAACTTAGATTTAATTTCTTCTTTTATAATCTACAAATATTTTTTTAATTCATCATATACGATATGATACATATTATCATTCTACATATGAGCTTGAATTTTATAAAAATAATATTATTACGTATCTATTAAACGATACTTCTACAAAATTTTTAAAGTTGCAAAATATTTTCAACTTGTAGTCTACGTATTCAGCGTACGATTACTTTACACAATCTTACGAAATATCGCAATCATCCAATAAATAACAGTCCGTTAAAAGCGTATCGTTTTTATTTCTTTTTGAAAGACTTTTGAATCACGTTTTCTTCAATAGATTCTCTCTAAATAGAAACTTTCTAACTAACTACTTTCTAGCTTTCTGTCTCGACATGAATCAATTTATGCAAATTTTAAAGGCTGACCGAAACACATTTTATTTCTAGCAACAATAGTGTGGCAGATTCAAATTCAACATGATCAGGCTTGTAAAGATGTACCCTCGTCAAAATGTCCGTCAAAAATTCAGTTTCTTTATTCAAAGTAACACCATGGTATTCGGATTGGTTTACATTTCAGAGGAAAGGTGGGAAACCTGTGGTATCGTATGTTAAACCTCTGGTATAGTTTTTTATCACGCGGTATTGGATTTCATGGGACCGATGATGAGCTCAGCACAGATCCGTGGAATACTTCACAGAGTATGTGATTGATCGTATTCTTTATATTTGCATATCATTTTCAGCCCATTGACATACCAGCTATTTTGCAGTATATATGTATACTGGCCTCGAATACTGATAGACGTGTTCGTACAAATTGTATGTAAATTTACTCGAGAACGAATGTTAATTGATTACTATCAAAGAAAAACAATTCTACTTTGATACGAATAAAAACGAAATTTTCTAAAGTTCAGAATTATGGAGATCATAATAATGGATGTATATTTGCTTACTTCTTTTAAGTTTACATTATCAAAATTAGGTATGTTAAGAAAGAGTTGATTTCTATACGTTCGATTCTTCTATATAAATTCGTTGAAAGTAATTAGTACTTATTTCCTAACTCATGGTTAGTTTTATCTTTATTAAGAACATGTTTCAAAGGACATTTACAAAATAAAAGAACGATCTTTCGAGTCAGTAAATTCATATAATTCACTATTTTTTAAACGTTTAGCAACTATTAATGAAGAGTTTATTCATTGATAAGACCCTTTTTTAAAATATTATTAGTAGACTACATTCATAGTTTTCATAGCAAATTCATAGTTTTACGGATATATTTAGACGGAGAATTATTTTATCTAGTAAATGCTATAACAAGTACTATACTTTGAATATTTACATATTTGCACGTTCATCTCCCAAAAAAATATAAAAATCCGCAGTTTAATTTGTAATGTTACTAATGTTAATTAATATTCTTATTATATTTTTAATCATAATACAATTGAGTTTAATCTCACAAGGAAAAACGACTCAACTTTCGTGCGTATTTATACCGTTGCAAGGAGCATTCTGTAGAATCTGCTATTTCAAGAAGATATATGAAACGAAAAAGCATAAATCAATACTCAATGTTATGTAAACTATACCTACATACATACAAACTATGTTGCTTGATACAATTTACACAGGTAAAGAATCTGAAGCAAATAGAAATTTCATATGCTAAAACCTAATATTTTATATTGCTGGTTAACGTTTTTTAAAATATTTAACAAATATTAATCGAAAAATGGAATTACATAATATGTACTATAAAAATTGGATTATTATGTGAATAGAATTGATTGTGTAAAAATTTGGAAATTGTCGATAGGAATAGGAAGTTAGCAGAGCGAAACGTTAGGATATCGATGCGCACTCAACACATGCCTGTGTCATGCTCTTCCGGTGATATCAGTTACCATGAAACTTGGAGTCCCTTGGAATAGGTATTATTCCAATTTTATAGGTCTCTTCCAACTTTTGACTCTAGTCTACGTAGTTTCAAACAGAGAAACTTTCGAAATAAGAGAAATTTTATGCGTATTTATCGTATCCAGCATTATGTTACGTTTAGTGTTTCACAATCGATAATAAGTTAACCATGAAAGTATGGATAATTTAATTTAAACCTATGTTATCTTATTTTGATGCTTTCAACTTTTAATTTCGTTCTATAATCTATATTTTTCTAGATGCAATTAAGTCATCACGAGTGAATATTGCGTTAATACAATTTCTCATTTGCAATTGTCTGCCAGTCAATCTGTATTAATAAACTTTGGTTTTGTACATTGTAGTTGTGAAAGGACACTTCAAGAATTTACTCAGTATTCTTCGAATCTTTGCGGCAAAACTTTATAATTTTACGAAATTCTTTAAAACTGAAATATGCTAAGCCATTTTTTTAAAATTATTAAAAGTATTTTCGTGTTTTTGATCTACTTAGTTACACGAAGTACCTATTCATTACTTTATCGAATTGCTGATATAAGTTTATCCATGTTCTAGATAATTTTGTTTTCGTACATTATCCCACTGCTTGGTCCTTGACAGCTTGATTATCAATATTAATATTTCCTTTCGTACAAAATACACATGTAATCTGATAATTCCAGGTGTCGTAAGTCACACGTAACTAATTAAACGTAAAGGGGTCACTATCTGCTTTATAATTAAATAATTACCATTATGAAGTGCATAAATAATACATTTCATTTTATTTCAGTTTCATAGAAGCATAAAAGTAAAAAATGCTTCTGCGAGTTAACATGGCAATCAGTGTTTTTCTCTCCACGCCATGTTTATAGAGCACATTCATTTATATCGGACAAGAGATCGCCAAAGGGAGATGTCTGCACAGCAATTTATGAAGATGTCAGGTAAGGTAGATGGTGTAGAGCGTAGACTGACGTATTCTAACAAGTCCCTCAAGTTATGGTTGTTTCCGTTGATTTGTGCTCTATTTTAATTAAAATAATCTGTACACATATATATTTTATTAAAAGAAATAAGAAGAAGAAGAAGAAAATCATATCTGATGAATGGTTTAATATCAAAGTGCTATAAATATTAAATTGTTTAATTTGATTCTTTATAGAAATGTAATATTGACGAATGTAATATTAATAATTGTATATTTAACTTAATATACTTATTAACGCCTATTTATAATTTATTAGAATGATTGATTTTATAAGATTGATAATATTAAGTCGTCCGAAAAGTTTCTTTCGTTTTATAAGGAAATAATGGATGCGCAACATTTTCCGTTTTATATTATTTTACCGAATTACGTATGATCCATTTTGTTTTATCAAAATAAAAATCACAACGTTCGACAGATTAGGTTTCGTATTTGTATAAAGATGCATCGTTGTAAAAGACGTGTCTGTAAAAGAAAGACACTTTCCGGACAACCTAATATAGTGCTTATACATATAATGCCAACCAAAAGTATTGGCACGCTTACGATTTTGCAGTATAAATTTATTATAACGTCTGACTTAATATTTAGTATGCAACCGTCTTTTTATAACAGCTTTTAGACAATTAGATATTGGATATGCTAATTTTTTTCTGGTCTTTGGACCTATTTTCTACCATTCTTCAAGGAATACTTTCTTTAAATCTTTGAGGCAAACCAGTCATCGAGCCATTTTCGTACATTTTCGTAAGAAGTGAAATGCTGGTCAGAAAGTGCGTGTCCCATCGATACAAATAAATAGTAATCGGACGGAGCCAAGTTTGGTGAGTAAGCCGCGTGCGAAAGTATTTCCCAACTGAACCCTTCAATCGTTTCCTTCACCTGTTTTGTTGTATGTAATGGTGCATTATCATGAAGCAAAATTACTTTGTGTTGCCTTTTTTGTTATTCTGGTCGTTTTTCACGCAAAGCTTGATTCAAATCGATCATTTGTTGTCGGTAGCGCTCAGTATTAACGGTTTCGCCAGGTTTTAACAGCTCGTAATAGATCACACCCTTCTGATCCACGTTCTTCGTTCCTCACGTTAAAATTGCCACTTCTGAATTTTTTAAACCACTCAAAGCACTGTGATTTACCAAGAGCATGCTCATCGTAAGCTTCGACAAGCATTCGATGCGATTCTGCAGCAGTTTTCTTCAAATGGTAACAAAAAATCAATGCTGTCCGCAAATCGTAGTTTCCAGGCACAAAATTCGACATGTTCAACGCTATTAAAACTATGCTGTTGTATGAAACTTGTATTGTTCTGAGTCGAAAATGTTTGTGAGATGTCAACAAAGACTTTTGGCATCAATGACGCAGTTTAGTGGTAACTACATTATCAGCTAGGGCCATCTATAGGCAAATTCCGTGTTCATAGTTACAGACCTGATAGACGGTCATATTTTATATTTTCTAGTAGGTGAAAGTCACAAGAGTAAAACCTTTTGTAGACAGAATGTAGGGAAATATTCCAGAAGATGGGGCGTTTCGCTGTTTTGATTGAAAAGCAGTGTTTGTTCTTTTTCTTTTTCTTCTTCCAAACCGAATGAACAAAAATGATTTAGTCGTCATACGAATGCAAGACAGATTTTCGATACAGATTTTTTAAACAAAGGATGTAATAATATAATGATGCCCACTATAATACCTACATATCCAAGTTTGAAAAGATCTTTTAATGATAGCTGATAAATTGGCCAAATTTTGTGGTAGCCAAAAAAGCTACTTGTGATCTCATTAAAACAAGAAATACTTTAATATCTTCAATACTGTTATATTTCGAAAGATATTTTTAAAATTTTGAGAGGGGTGAAAAATACATGTTTAGCCCCAAAATCAATTATAAAGACAAATTTAGTATGATGAAATTGATAGAGAATGTAGCGAATCTCAAAATTAGTTTCCTGTAAAAGAATAGAAAATATGATTTATCTTTCGATTGATCTTTCCATGTACTCTTCATTTATGATGGGATCTTTATGTTCCAATAGGTCTCAGTGATGCTAGAAAAATGATAAAAATCAGTCTTTTCCCTAAAAGTTTCGTTGGGATACAATATGCTACTAGTTTCATAGGGATTAAAGCATCAACTAGATTGGAAGAAATTGATCTAATTGATATTCAGCTTTATAATAGAGGTAGACAATACATGGTCAGGACAAACATTTTGCTTCGAGATTACTATGTGGAATCTAGTATCCCTGCTGGATAATGTACACATGCGAAGTACAATATATTATAGCTGATGTTGGCAAATCGCATTAGGTTATCGATTAAGGGATTCTCCTGACATAAACTTTCAAGGGATGATCCAAAGCGAAATTGAACCAGCATTAAGCTAGTAACTTGCATATTTTACTTTAGCTTCAATCGTTGCGTTTTTTAAAAGAAAGTTACCTTGTAACTGAATTTACATCATAATCACAATTAGAGTTTAAAAATTTTAGGGAAAACAATATTGGACAGAACTATGAACATTTGCATTTTGATTTCAATATACTTGACTTTATTGAATATTCTGCAATAAAAAAATAGAAGATGAATAAGATTAAGTAATTTGGTCATACATTATTTAATAAATTTAATACTTTACAATTATATTCATTATTTAAAAGATCGATGATCAAACTATGACTATTTTATCGGTGTATAGAATTAATAAAATTTACTTAATAACTTGACTACATCATAATTAAATTTGTCGTTTCAAGTATGGTATTCATTGAAACACATAAAATGATGCTTTATCAACATGTTCGTAATTTAGCTCTAAATGAAAATGTAGACATTTTATTGTGTCTGAATTTTGTTAATATAGAATATAAAATGCCTGTAAAACATTTCAGAATAAATTAAAATTTGTTCAAAACGTTTGTATTTCTTTTCATAAAAATATAATATTTTCATTAAAATTAAATAAAAAAATATAGAATATGTTTAATGTTGAAATAGTTACTTCAAGGAAAACTCTACACCTTTTCTTTTGTATATCCGTGACCTGGAGACTACTGTTACGAAGAGAATAGAATTCAGAGAAACAAAAAGAAAATTCGAAATAAGGAGAGCTCCATATTATTGTGCCCTTGAATATAAATTTTGCTTTGGATTACAAGATTTAGAAGCAAAAGAGCTATAAGTAGATTTCTATTGTTGTTTCTTGTAGCCTTCAGCTAGAAAAGGTTCATTTTTTGGTAATGTCCTTTGCTATAAATATATGAACGTGCTCCCTATCATGCTTCTTCTTCCTATTCTATTGTGACACTGTAAGAGTAAGGATCTGGATCTGCATACACTATACCTATATTTATACCTGTACTTATACCTTTGCTTATTTCAATAAATTTTTCTATTACAAATTCATCCACTCGTTCCTCTATCAGTCAACCTCAACAACTAACAAAGAAATTAGAATAGAGTTTGATTTAAAATGGAAACGCACATTCCCTAACATTAATTTTTAAAATTATGTTAATGTTTTGTATTTATTTTAATAAATATCATATGTGCGCCTAAATGGTTAATCTTTTTTTAAATTATTGCAAAATATATGTATATACTATAAATGTGATTTTTTTTAAAAAAGATTTGGAAATACATTAGATGATAAAGAAATCCTTTTATTTGAATATTGTAACGCAATGAGATTCTGTGAAAACTTCACAATTAGGAAGATTAATGAGAAACGCGTAGCTGAAATTCCACAAGCAAATAATTGGAATGTGAGTTAATTACACGCACAAGGAGGATTCTTCAGATATCTGAAAACGATTTAATCCTGCTTAACCTATGCCTTTAGGAATTTATATTAAAATTTAAGGGAAATTTTTTTTCGTTTCTAGCTAATTATTACTTAAATTATGAGGATAATCAGTTCGTGTTGTTCAGGAATTACAATTATGATAGAAATAATTAATTCCATGCAGCAGATTTTACACTTATCGTATATTATGTGAGAAATCTAGCTCATTGTGGGAAGGACGATATAAAAAATTAACACATAATGAATTTAATGCCACGCCTGTGAAGAGTAAAGTAAATGTAAGAGTAAAGTAAATTATTAAGCAAAAGAAATAAAGATGAGGAGTATGATATGCTTGAAAAAATAATTTGTATTTCTATCAAAAATTAAATTTTATAGACATAGATAAATGTTTAATGTTTCTTATTATTATTATGCGATAGTATTGTTTATATTAATATATAAATATTTTTTTTCATTCTATTGTATATTCTAAGTATTAGGAAGTGATGTTAGTGTTCTAGTTATTTTATTATAAATCTATTGCTTCATTCGAACCATACGTGTTTCATAAGAAATATTAATTAAAATAAAATTCATTAAGTTTTTCTACTACCTAAATCTAAGGAGTAAGCGTTATCTTTATAAAAATAGTAGAAACGATAGTCTTCATGCATAAACAAATTCTTTTCTTAGTTTTTATTAAATTTTAAAGCCTCTCGAACAATTAAAATAATGCGATATTTTTTAACATAAGGATGACATAGCCTATAGTACGCATAGTAGATACTAGATAGAGAAGATCATTTTCCTAGTCGTCAAAAGCTTCTGTTCCTAAATTCTAGAATATCTGCTCTTCTAATTAAATTTCTATGAACACTTTCTAACACATTGGAAATGTTTATCAACATAACGTCAATCGAGACAACGATCTACAGAGATCCGTTATAACGAGACGTAATAAAGTGCACGCGTACCGAGCGAAAATTCAAAGTCGATTTTCTCGAAAACAAAGCCTCAAACGAAAAATTTGTATTCTATATTTTCGACTTCTTTTTTCGCGTAGAATCACCCCCTTGCCGCTTGTACCACCAGTTACCAACCACCCTGTATATGTTTTCATTTCTAAAATTGACATACAACTTTCAAATTTGATCTGTATTTATCTCTGGCTTAGTACAATCAATTTCTAGAAGAAAACCTAATAGAAAAATGTCACCATGTATAAGATATTTATTGTCGTTTTATTATTTAGCATCGAAGGAAAACTATTGTTAGGTTTCTGAATATCGTTATGCTTTCATCAAGGAAAAAGCAATTAAATAAAATCTCTCGATGAACATTACATTCGTTAATCAAATTTCGCTCTACAAACAAGTTTTTTTCATTATGGTTTCATTTCCCGTTTTTTTATTCTGTTTTGTTGGTTTTAACAACGTTAGCTGACGTAAAATTGGTCGCCTATTTTCATTGTGTTTTTATATAACCTCGTAGCGCGAGTTAGCGCCGAATGTCCTTTTCGAAAAATTTGCATCGTTAATTTCCGTCACTGGACTGGAACGCGCGAAAAATGTACCAGGTGCATTTGACGGCTCTCTAGCTCGATCCTTCATGCTCACGACTGTGACGCGCATTTTACGCATCCCAATCTGTATCCATATCAAAACTAATTGAAATAAAAAGAAAAGGCTTCTTTGCTGGGGCAACTACATGTTATTTTCATGGTCATTTTTCCTGCGCAAAGGTAATTAATATTTCGAACGGAAAACGATTGTTAATAAGAAGCAATGCCAATGAGTGAAATACTCGTAACTTTATGCTCCTTAATGTATTGAATGCTATATTTTTTAAAAATTTGACCAATTAAACCGTTGATATAGTTGCGAGATATAGAATTTTCCGATCAATTAATAACTTTGCAAATAGAATATTTCTTTTCTCTTTTGAAAGAAAGTTTTGTGAATACTTTGTGAAAATTTATATAAATATGATTTATAGATTTTTCTAATACGTATTTGATGAATTGAACTGTTGCCTCATATAGCTAAAAGGTGTGAAGATTTTCAATCGTCAAAGATTAAGTTTATAAAGGAAATATTACTTCCTCCTTTTGGAGGAGGAGGGTTGTTCTTTAATTTGTTATGGAAATTTGCATAAACTTTTTTAAAACAATTTTTTGTATTTTACAATTCCAATAATAATATGATTATATGATTAATTTTCAAAGTACGATACTGAGATATACACTCATTACTAATTTCTAAGAGTTGGATAAGTCGTTTTAATTGCATTTTATTTCTTTTAAAGAAATCTACCTTAATAATTATTTTCAGATATAATGCAATTTTATGCACGATTGGTCTTCAAAGGAATAGTAATTCTGTGTTAAATTTTGTTAAAAGAAGCTTTACTTATGTTCTATACATTCTATACATTCTAGTTTAAAATCTATGTTTGATCAATCTAGGATTACGTACAATATCCTATTTTGTCCTTTTTATGGATACGCTATAACTATATTATTAACAATATTAGTTATATTTATGTGTCCAATTATTGTGATTTCGATTATTTTGATTATAGGGTCTATATACAGAAATTCACACTTAAAATTAATTGTCTATTTCTTCCTCTAATTATTTATTTGTTTCCAACAATATCTTCCAAATTAATACTTGCGAATGTGTGCAATACACCGCAAAGTAATTGAGTTTTCTGTTAAAATTAATGTAGCTATGTATCAGCCCATTTTCACTCGAAGATGGAAGATCCAAACTTTCCTAATGGAATTCAGTTTCAAAATTCGTATCACATCCGTGACAGAGCCTTGCGTATTGATTATAATCTCAGATATGTTGCACGTATGTACATATATACATATACCGCGAACAAATGTATGCAACAGGAAGATGCAAGGATTGCGTTCAAAGCTAATTTAGAGTTACGAACGCGAGGGCAATATTATTTATTAAAATGTATACTATATCTCAACCGTATAAACTGTAGTCGGCACAGTGCAGAAAACACATTGTGGTGGCGTCTAGCCAATAAGTTAAGTTATAACTGCAACTGTATTATTACATATACATAAGTATAATAG